>NC_139943.1:48126473-48306473 GCF_963454915.1 Gymnoscopelus microlampas | reverse complement strand
TCATATAGAGCAGCTTACTGTATGTCAGCACTTGCATTTAGTGAATGAAGCCGTCTCCCCGTCTCATTACAGACAAGGCCTACAAGGTGAACGTTGTCTAATAATTAAGTTAAACAGTCATCTTTCTGGAAATGTTTTCCACTGCCATGTGGTTTCCTAGAGATTCTCAACCTGTGGGCCGGGGACCACTGGTGGTCCGTGAGGGTATTGCAAGTGGGCCCCCAAATACTGTACAGTAATTGCCAAAAAACTTGTCAAGATTTTAATGATAATACAACTTTAATGTAAAATAATAATGTAAAAAAATGTATACATCATGGTATTTTCTTTCTATAAAACCTTGAAACTTTGCTGTCGGTGCCGTTTTAGAGATTTTAAAGTGGGCCCTGATCCGGAAACAATTGAGAACCACTATCCTAGATTATTACAATTATACAGATTCAGATCAATTAATACATTTTAAAAGACAAAAGACAATTTTAAAAACAAAAGAAATGTAACTTACCAGGTTTATATGTACTGTAGAATACAAGGCGATCGTTTAATGTGCTGCTTGTTTTGACGTAACTATTGTAGATTTCATGTTGGCCAGCAACACGCACATTGGATACATTCAAACAGATAAAATGAACGTTAATATGACGTCTCTCGCACGTCAGTTTACAGTTAACAGTTAACAGTTTAGGCATTTAGCAGACGCTCTTAATCCAGAGCGATTTACAGTAAGCAAGGACACAAGATACTCAGCAAGATATTCAGCACCTCAAAGCAGTGCCTATCTCATATTAAATGAAGCACGTCATTTAGACCTTCACCTTCATATACTCACCTCCGCCTTACAGCATTTCTCTCTCACTTCCTGGTTCTTTCCTTTCATCAATCTCCTGCTTAAAACGACCCCCCAAAGGCCTGAAAGAAGAGAGTTTCCATGGCTACGCCCACTTAACGCCATCTGTAGGCTGATGGGAGCTGTCAGGACTGCTCAGCTGCTCTAAAGCCACCCTCCATCAGGCTCACAGTGGGTGGGTTGTGGGTATTGGTCAAGTTGCGTGCGTGTGTGTGTGTGTGTGTGTGTGTGTGTGTGTGTGTGTGTGTGTGTGTGTGTGTGTGTGTGTGTGTGCGCGTGTGTGTGTGTGTGCGTGTGTGTGCGTGTGCGTGTGTGTGTGTGTGTGTGTGGAAGGAAGGAAGGGGTGGAAGGGGGCAGCAAGCGCGTATAGGGATCAAAAAAGGAAGAAAGTTGAAAGAAAAGAGGGGAAGAAGAGAGCAGAGAAGGGAAGAAGGGCGAGGATGGAAGAAGTGAACCCTAAGGACTAGACGAGACATGGGAAAGTAAAGGGGAAAAAGAGGAATTGAGGAGAGTGAGGAAAGGAAGCAGCGAGGAGAGCGAAATGATGGGCAAGAAGAGAAGAGGGGAGGAAGAGGAGGATGAGAAGAGTGTAGCAATTGAGGGAGACCTAGAAAGATGGGATGATACAAGTAAAGGTGTAGCGAATGGAACAGGCATGGAATTAATAGAGAGACTGATGGAGATTAACACATTCAATCCGGGAACCAACTCTGTCATTTTAGATTTAAAAAAAATAAAAATGGCAGAGATACAAGCTCATAGCACGGCACCGAGTGCGATTTTTTTTGTGTTTTTTTATTGAGCTTACATGCATGACACATTATGGCTCTTGCTATAGCTGGAAGGTCCTTAGCTTTAAGAGATTTGACTGATTGCAGATCCATAGCTTTGACATGGTTGTAAATACTGCTTAAAAATCAAGGAAATAATTAAAACATGTAATACCTGAAATCATTATTATTCCATTATTATTGCATTATTTATTATTCCATTCCATATTCCATGTTATTCTCTGTGGAAAATATATATATACTGGTTTCCTGAATAGACGTCAATTCTTCAGCGGTCCATGATAGATTGAAGGCCATTATTTAGAAAAGAAGCTTTTACATCTCCCTCAAACATTTTGACCTCGCCCATGAACTCATGACTCAAGACATCAAGTGAACGCTCATTCAATTCAATCACATGTACCATGTACAAAACCAAACCACTCTCATTTAGTTTGTGCTTTCTCTATGTGATTGTACTCACAATGTGTCATGACTCTTATAGAATGTGTGTATTGTGTGTATGTATGTGCTGCAGTGAACTCTAAGGAGAGGATTTAGGTTAAAAGAAGAGAGAGAGAGAGAGAGAGAGAGAGAGAGAGAGAGAGAGAGAGAGAGAGAGAGAAAAGGGAGGAGGAGGAATTGGGCGATGGCTCTATCGAGTGATGTCTGTGTGAAAGGATGAGAAAAAGACAGAGAAAGAGAAAGAAAGAAAGAACAAAAGAAAGAAAGAACGAAAGAAAGGAAGGAAGGAAGAAAGAAAAAACCCACAAAATATATTTCCATTATAATGAAAAAAAAGGTTTTGCTCTGATTGCAGAGCAACTTAGACTGTGTGGTAGGTATGGAGGTTCAGTGTGTGACATTGCTGGTTGACAGACAGCTTGCCTAACAGGGTATCAACCATGACCTTTCAGTTATGGAACGGACCTTACGACCACCCTGCCCTGGGGCTGCAGTAAACAGCCGTGGGTCGGCCGGTGCGGGATCATGTACTTGCCAACGGCAAACCCTGGTAGTGGTATAACCGAGGTAATGAGCATGACTCGGTTCTGACTTGAAACGGAAAAAAAAGGTGCACTGTTTATAGCGTTTCCGTGGTAACAACGGGGAGCCACAAACGCCAAAACGAGGAGAGTCCAAGCGTGTCAGGAGAACCTCGTGTCTCTTAAATTTAGATTTATACATTTCAACAGCGAAATCAGACCCCAGACCTTGTAAAAGCACAATAGTCTGTTAATCTTTTTTTTTTCTTTCTTTATAAAATGTTTTGGCGATGTACTGTACAGAGATGTATAGCTTGTTCTTTTGGAGGCTCTATTGCATAGGTTGGCTGTGTTTAAACTGGTTTATAAATATGCATTTATAGAGTTTAAAGACACATATTATACTCCGAGTATTTAGGGTGTATATATACTGCTGTATGTAGCTGTGTGATTTCATCTCTCAGATTATGTTTATAGACTGAATTGTTCACGAGTCCTGTGTGTGTGTGTGTGTGTGTGTGTGTGTGTGTGTGTGTGTGTGTGTGTGTGTGTGTGTGTGTGTGTGTGTGTGTGTGTGTGTGTGTGTGTGTGTGTGTGTGTGTGTGTGTGTGTGTGTGTGTGTGTGTGTGTGTGTGTGTGTGTTCTATGCTACTTTTTTTTACCTTTTGCTTGGACTAACTTTCTGTTAGTCCTTTGCTAATACTCTATACGAGTCCCACTCTGTTGATGCTGTGCTAAATGTCTTTCCAAGTCCCCACACTACGTGGGGACACACCAGGCAATTTCTTGCCAACACCAGAGTCAGAAACACTTCATTGCCACGTCTATGAGGAATTTGCTTTGCCAACACAAGATAATTAATGCAAGGCCACTAACAAAGTACACGTACACGCATGAATACTGTGGACATTGGCTATATTCAGGCTATATTTTCGTTATAAAACAGAGTTTTACACAAGAGTTGTAGCCACTTGTCAGGTGTAAACTCCAGACATTCTCCATGCCTGAAAATGCATCTC
Organism: Gymnoscopelus microlampas; assembly: GCF_963454915.1. Taxonomy (NCBI): domain Eukaryota; kingdom Metazoa; phylum Chordata; class Actinopteri; order Myctophiformes; family Myctophidae; genus Gymnoscopelus; species Gymnoscopelus microlampas. The sequence continues at coordinate 48,302,851 of NC_139943.1, read as the reverse complement.
ACACGACCATTTGACAACAATATCCAGGAAACAGTACTTGTATTAAAACAGACAAATACACAGATATCTAATGTGCACACATCAAAATGTCTAATTTAGCCCTTAAGAGTGTAAACGGACGCTCTCAGGGATAAATGAACACTCAGGATTTTGCTGTGCAGCAGCAGCAGGCCACAAAGTGAGACAAGCCACAGAGTCGAAAGTCTTTTGGGATGATTCATGGTGACATGTTCCTATTGGAGTCAAATGACAACGCTGATGCAACACTTTCTGCACCATTGCTCATCAGAGTTGCCCAAAATGTTGCCCCAGTTGTTTCACGTGCCTTAAGATGTCTTTAGCATATTTTATCCAACTTTGTGTGTCCCTAAATCTGTACAATGGACAGTTGATAATGAATTTCCCAAATTCTCTTGTCTGCTCTGGACGTGTCTATCTTCTGGACTCAATTAAAAAGCTCTCTCTCTGATATAACTTGTCTGTTGCTTTAACTTAAAAGGTTGCCCGGTGTGTCACTCGCCTTAAAGACTTAAACCCTCTTGACTTCGTAAACTGGACCTGAGTTGGCTCTGTAATTGGACCGCTTTGTTTTCGTCGAAACCGAATCTCTTTACCAAAAATAGCCGATCTACTTGTGACGTGTTGTCAGCTTGTAGATCTGCTATTTTTGGCTAATGTTCACCCGAGAATATGGATGCTGGGGTTCAAGTGGTTAAACTTCCACTCGGGTTATTTTTCTCTTTATCTCTACTCACTACGAGTTTTTCCATCCACCTCTCTCTCTCTCTCTCTCTCTCTCTCTCTCTCTCTCTCTCTCTCTCTCTCTCTCTCTCTCTCTCTCTCTCTCTCTCTCTCTGTGTTAGAGGTCTTTTCTTTGGGTCTTTGTTAGGCGGCAGTTTCCTGCGGTGAATGCGGCAGTGCCCAGGCACATGTTCTGTGGTGGGCCTGATTACAGCCCTACTGTAGTGCTGACATTGGCCCGCGTCGACTCCCCGTCTATAAACACACACACACGCACGCACGCACGCATGCATGCATGCACGCACACGCACACATGCACACACACACGCGCGCGCACGCTCGCACACGCACACACACAGTTACATGCCATGCCAATGCACGCACACACAGTTACATGTATGCCCACACCTCCTCACATGCGCGCGCGCACACACACACACACACACGCACACGCGCGCGGCTGCGCGCACACACACTCAGAGATCCCGGCCCCTTAAGTTCCACAGGCCCTGCCAGCGGCTACCGCCGCATGACTTCACCCAGCAACCATCCCCTGCGTCAAACAAAATGCCTCTGTCACCAGAAAAAGGAGGAGAGGCGGGGCGGGGAAGGGAGTAGAACGAGGGGGTGGGTGGGGGGTGTAAGGGGAGGGAGGGAGTGTGGATACGCGTGGTGGCCTGTGTGGAGGCTCCTATGTTTTCCACCACAGTTTGGGAGCGTGGCGGAGGTAATTTTAGCTGCAGAGGGCCTCGCATATATAGGCAGCATGTTGTAGCTATTTGGCTCGGAGAGGAGAGGAGAGGAGAGGAGAGGAGAGGAGAGGAGAGGAGAGGAGAGGAGACCGAGCTAGATGGACCGGCTTGGGAGAAGTCTGAATGAAGTCTTATCGTATGCCCACGATGTCTCTACTCATCTTTTTAGTAACTGTGATAGTGATATACTTCGTTCCTCACTACACCAACATGCAAATTTCCCTGCATTTTCGCGTGCTTACATGTGTGTGTGTGTGTGTGTGTGTGTGTGTGTGTGTGTGTGTGTGTGTACAGCATGTGTGCAAAGAGAACGTTTATAAGGGCACAAACAGACGATCCAAAGATGAACAAATTGAAATATGTACTATAATGATTTTTACTTTCCCTCTCACCTGTCACTTTCCAAACGATCAAGTAACACATCCTGTGGGTGTGGCGGTAGCTGAGTAGTTAGAGAGGCTGTCTGGTGATCAGAAAGCCCCCCCACCCCCAGCGTTCATCATAACCATCTGAGCAGCCGTCAGCTGGGTGAAGCTGAAAACTGGATTTCCCCCGTAGGCCTAATAAGGCAATGAGGCAGTCAGCTTCAGCTGTTTTAAATGTGCTTAATAAATAAAGTTTGATTTGATACACACACATGCTCTCTCTCTCTCATGCACACACACACACACACACACACACACACACACACACACACACACACACACACACACACACACACACACGGTGCATGCCCCCACGCACGGTATAATGGTGTGGTCGCGACTGCCTAGCCTCAGTGTGGCGTACCTTCCTCTTGTTTCTCCCGTGCATTAATGAAGGAGAAAAAAGGTGGGCTAGCCTCTTAACTCGTAACTTGTTGTGAATGACCCTTGAACGTTTATGTGTCACAGGAGCGTCTGCACTACGAGAGCCTGAGTCAGCACCTGGGGAAGCTTGGAGAGGAGGCTGGGAAGATGGTCCACAGGGTCATCGACCTCACCAGACCAGAAGACCTCGACGGTATGCTATACTCTGGACATTACAGTATACTCTGTCTCTCTGCTCCGGACATTTCTGTCTTTCTGAGAATTTCTCTCACTGAACTGCTTCCTCTTATTGTTGTGTAATTTACACATGATGGTTCTGCCACAAACTGAAGGCAGTGCTGTGCTTTCTTCAACAGCAGAGTTCATTCGGTTTGGGACGGGAACGAAACAGGCAGGAATACTTGTTAGTGACATACAGCACTATTAGGTATTAGCATGTTTTTCGCCAGCATGAGTCCAAGTGTATGTATTTAATACGCTGATTTCTCTCCGATTTTTTTTACGCACCCCTGTAAACTTTTTAAATGTATTTGTGTTTGACTACAATGCGTTGGCACAAAGGCAGAGAAAAGGTAAAGAAAGGGGGAACGACGGGACATAGGGATGGAAAACATAAGTGAAGAAATGGTGAGGTTCAGGGAGGAGCAGTCACATCCTGCGTTGGTTTAAATTGATACCAGTGACCCTTAAACTCTGGGGGCCCCACAAAGAAAGATGGCGCCACTTATTTGGGATGTGGTGGGGGTGGAGGGTGGGGGGGGCCCTGTGCTACAAACAGTCTCTTCCAGAAAGCCTTGACAGGCAGGTATCCGTGAGACACAAATATTTATTGTGCTCTTTGGGGGGAAAAAATGAGTGAAGAACATTCGACAACTAAACAAGACTTCCTTAAAGTCAACATTTTACACTCTTTACACGTTATCAAGCTGTTATTATTCGCGAAAGTACGAGACAAGAGGCAGCATTCTATGGCTTTTTTCTCTTCACTGCTGGTGTTTGTGTCAGGACGATTCCAGCCTGGACAAATATGTAAACGAAATCAAGACAAATACAAGTGGACCGTGTGCAAGGGTCCACCACACTTATTTTTTTACCATCTTCTGATTAAGTAATATACCATAGATCCAAAATGTTCATCAGCATATGTTTTTAATCTCAAAAACATATCTCAAAATGTAACATTTGCAGATTTCCCACATATGCAGTAGGCCTATATGTTAGGTTTTAAACGAATATGTATTACATATGTGCTACGTGTCGGAGTGCCTGCTGCACATATGTTTCCTGGAACAGTAGATACCATCACATTCTAATTCTGTGAGTATACTTGGAGCTTGTAGACACAGCCAGGGAGTATTCAATGTCTTTTTCTTTTTTACCCACAACCCACCTGTTTCCCATAAAGCAGCAGTGTTTACAAGCGGCGAGGGGTTCTAGGAGCGTTCATCACCATTTAGTTTAGAGTCACAGGCGTAAACACAGGAGCGGACACACTAAGATACAATCTTTGGGAAACTAAGTGAGGATAGTGTGTGTTGTATGCACAGGAGAATCCCAGCGTCGACCCATACTGGCTTTTGTTATACTTATGTTATATATACAGTACAACACATCAACCCCTTTCAGGGAGTTAGAAGGTTAGAGAAATGCATTTGTTGCTGGTTTGAATGCTTTGGATGGGGAAAGTGCACATTCCCTGTGCCTACTGCTAAGGTGCCCTTAAGCAATTCACCTCTCCCCCCAATGACTCTTTGGAGCTGCTCAGATAGAGGTTGTACTGTATGTGTGAATACGCTTGTCTGTGTAGTAGGGCTGTGCAATTAACCAGAAATATATCAAAATCGAAATACAGCCGTCGAGTGCCATAAACAAGAATTCTTGTGTTTGCAAAAAAAAAATTCCACAAGGAGCTCTAACGCGGATATGACAAGGGCCCAAAAAGAATATTCATATCTTTTTACCGCCGTGAAAACAAGCCACTTTCGACGTGCGATCACTCTGCAATGGCGGATCGCGTTGGAAATATTATTGTTCCAGTCGTTAGACGGGACCCTCGACCATCGCGCACACACCCTTTTTTTACATCCGCGTCCTCGTGGAGGCTGATACACCTCTAAACAGATCAGCGTAAACGGTAAGAATGGTGGCACTGGATGTACCCTGTTTTAAAAAACCTCTGGCACTTGATGTGTTAATATAATCGTCATTAATTAATTGTAATTGAGGCAGATGTTTGAAATAATTGTGATATTAAAGTCATATTGCCCAGTGCTAGTGCGTAGCCTGTTTCACATAATATACTCTGGATAATGTCCATGGAATCAGGTCGGGTTGATTAAGCGAGGGGCATTGCCTGGATAGACACATCCAGGGTGCGAACTGGTGACCTTATGATTCCCAGACGGCTTACCCATTAAGCTATGCATCCTCTCCATAGCTAGAACGTTGAAAATGTCAGTCCAACACCGATGGAATAGTTACCAGTGTTTAATGTGGAACCTAATATAGATAAGGACTGGGACCCAACAACATTTTCTGACACATCGGTCACAAACTTTGCGTTTGCGGGATGACATGGCTGGTTTCTGTGAGAAGTATCTGAATGGAGGATTCCAAATGCAAAATTGTCAGACAGCATCCGAACTTGCATCCTTGTTCAGGTAGAGACCATCTCTGACAAAAGCTTCCCCCCATTCCCATAAGATTAATTTGGGACTAAATTCCAAAGCCAGGTGTTCAGGCTAATCAGCTCGCTGAAATGCTCTATTTCCACGGCTTCCATATGTGGGAGTTTGAACTGCTGCTTGGGAGTGTCATTTCATGTGTTCTGTCTCAGGATAGAATTTGATTATGTCAGGGACTTTGTCTGCAACGTAAAACACTTCAGTGTCTGGGAAAAGTTTGAGATAGTGTGTGTTTGTGTGTGTGTGTGTGTGTGTGTGTGTGTGTGTGTGTGTGTGTGTGTGTGTGTGTGTGTGTGCGTGTGCGTGTGCGTGTGGGTGGGTGTGGGTGTGCGAGAGTGCATGTGCATCTAACATTGTATGAAAATATGTTATATCTCTGTCTCTTGTAGGGAGTAATGCGATGGAGGCCAGGGTGTTCAGGGAAACTCGGGGAAGAAACAACACTGAGCCACACATCAAAAGACCTATGAACGCCTTCATGGTGTGGGCCAAGGACGAGAGGAGGAAGATCCTACAGACCTTCCCTGACATGCACAACTCCAACATCAGCAAGATCCTGGGTGAGAACCAACTTCCTTTTTATTAATTTAAATCTGGTAGCTTTTAAGCACTTAAGCCCTATTTATAAAATAGGGCTTAAGTGGGAGAAAGGGGGTATTTTTGTCATAGTACATTTGCACATACGTGAAATTCGTCCTCTGCATTTAGCCCTAGCCCTCCTAATGTTAGGAGCAGTGGCCGGTATTAATACAGCACTCTGAGGGCAGTTAGGGGTTAAGTGTCTTGCTTAGGGACACTTTTAACTTGCTGAAGTTGAATTTAGTTTTTAATAACTGGAGATGAGCTCCTCATTGTAACAATAACCTCTAACAAGCCCGCTGACACAATCTACTCACTTTGTATGTTTTCTCTTGTCTTTTGGCCACGCACGCACGCACGCACGCACATGCACGCACACACACACACGCACGCACGCACGCACACACACACACACACACACACACACACACACACACACACACACACACACACACACACACACACACACACACACACACACACACGGTGTGACATTTACCTTAATTCACCGCATAAGTATTAACGCTGAGTGGAACAAGTCCAACACACACCTCCAACAGACTAACCTTTACCATCAGCCTCCATCAAAGTCACGCATGGCTGAATATACTATACAACTATTCAGTCTTGTTCTTCAGGGCACTGAGTTCTTTTCCCTCAACTTTTCCAACAACCTGGACATGATGAGAGGGTCAGTGTGTGTGTGTGTGTGTGTGTGTGTGTGTGTGTGTGTGTGTGTGTGTGTGTGTGTGTGTGTGTGTGTGTGTGTGTGTGTGTGTGTGTGTGTGTGTGTGTGTGTGTGTGTGTGTGTGTGTGTGTGTGTGTGACTTAGCGCAGAAACACTCCTCACACACAGAGCCTCGCTGTGTTTAGCCTGACTAGTGTGATGGATGCATCTAGTTAGAGAACAGGCCATGTTGATACTAGGTTAGCCAGACACAGATAGCCATTCACTACGCGCTGAGCGTAACGGTTGTTCGCCAAGTGTAGACGGTTCTTAAGACCTCCAGTGTCTGTGTGACTGGGCTACCGACGAGCCCAGGGTCTGGTGAATGTAAGGAGACATTACGATATTATGTACAAATCGTTTTTAGGGGTCCACGTTTCTAAGTCAAAGCTTTTGAATGTGCTTGGACAAAGCCGCGCTTTGTCTTTGCAGGAGCACCTGGCGTCCTTTGCGAAACATTTCAAAACAAGCAATGTTTAACAGAAAATAAAAATGAAATATGCAACTTTTTAATTGAGCACTTTTTCTTCCAAAACTCTTTTTGTCAGGCTAACTAAATTAAGGGCTAAAGAGATATGTCAAGTTCAAATAGTCCCGAGACTTATGTTTAGATATCTCTACCATAGCTCTTAGATTGTCATACTAAAAATATTTGGCTGAAATAATGTGTTTATGGTCAAATAGTAGAGGTCGGAGTTCACTTTCACATCAATGAGACAGAATGTTCCGGATATTCATCAGAATGTGGCTGTGGTGGTGCTATCAGGAAAAACCCAGAACCTGAAGAGTGTGTGTGTGTGTGTGTGTGTGTGTGTGTGTGTGTGTGTGTGTGTGTGTGTGTGTGTGTGTGTGTGTGTGTGTGTGTGTGTGTGTGTGTGTGTGTGTGTGTGTGTGTGTGTGTGTGTGTGTGTGTGTGTGTGCGTGCGTGCGTGCGTGCGTGCATGTGAATGAATGCGTGTGTGTGTGTGTGTGTGTCACTGTGTGTGTGTGTGCCTGCATGTATCTACTGTATGTGTATGCAATATGTCATCATGTATGGACACACATAGAAACAGGTGCGTGTCCATCTACATGTGTTTGTGGGTGTCCATTTCCATGCAAGTGCATGTGCTTGCATGCATACAATATGCACACTGTACGCTTGTCCTTGTATGCATCTATCTAGTGTATGTGTGTCCATGCACACACATAACACAGCTCTTTCTGACACAATAACACAGCTGGACCTTTTTTTTAAAAACTGTCTCTGTTTCCTGACCCGAAAAGTAGAGTTGTATTTTGCGATAAACGTGGATAAACAGATGGGGGCGAGGCGGTGTGCGTACCATCAGTTGTCAATGAGCATGCTCCAGATGTGCTGCGTTCCTGTGGTAATGGCCCTGTCCACTTGTTCCTGAAGTCACTCTTAAAGGGAGGGAAAATAATGAGTACACAATGTATCATTCTCTGAGAGCCAACAGCACAGCAGGATGGAGTACCTAAGGACTCTGGAGTTTAAACAGAACTCCCTCCCGTGTCTCTTCTCATGACAACCTCTTACCGGAGGAAGTGCGACCAGCAAGCTGAGATTATTATTTCTTTCTTTTTTTGATAGATTTAACAGCACACGTTTCGAAACATCTAAAGAAGTGAATAAAATGCTTTTCAATCAAATATTCTTGTTCTCTGGGCTACATACAGTACATTTTTGTCAGGTTTCAAAATAATGTGTTTTTTATCTTTCTAATGCATTGCAACAATATTAGGTACATTACGTACAATAAATAAAGGTAAATAAAATATGAACTAAACCACAGCTCAATTCAACTAAACTGAACTCCAAACAAACCCAAATGAAGTAAGAGTTCTCCAGTCTCCTCTCCATGCTCTTGCTGTAAAAGCCGTGACCAACCAGGAGCGACTACACAAAAAAACCAAACTGAACCGAGTTGAAGAATAAAATGCCCCGTCTTTTTGCCGCCAGGTTCTCGTTGGAAATCCATGACCAACCAGGAGAAGCAGCCCTACTACGAGGAGCAGGCGAGGCTCAGTAAGATCCACCTGGAGAAGTACCCCAATTACAAGTACAAGCCGCGGCCCAAGAGGACGTGCATCATCGACGGCAAGAAGCTGCGCATCGGCGAGTACAAGCAGATGATGCGCTCACGGCGGCAGGAGATGAGACAGTTCTTCAGCGTGGGGTGAGTAACGGCACGGGGCGAACGCGTAAAGTGTAACCACTTTAACCATTATTTTATAATTTGGCTATTCAAAAATAGCAGTATACAAACTACGAGCTTGTAGATCTGCTATTTTCTTTTTGAAAAATCTTGAAAATTTGGGCAATCTTTAGTATGACAATCTATTTGGGCAAATATATATTTGCCCAAATAGTTTTTAAAAAGTAAGCCAAGAGCATGCAGTGCAAGATGTTCAACAGTGCAAAATGAGGCCTTCTTCCTTAAATTGAACTGTGTTAGCAGCACTGCAATACATGTTGTAATTGGGAATGTATTTGTTATTTGAGATACACACAGTGTAACTCATTTACTCCTGCTGGACATTCCTGTGTCTTCTCTATACAGACTTAAACTTGATTTATGCTTCGGTAAATAAGTGTTGCCCCGTGTTGCTCGACAAAAAGTATGTTTTTCAGTTTTCAACTGAAAAAAGTTTTGCGACTCGTCAACAATTCTCTGCAATTTCTTCTTCTGAAAATGATTGTTAAGTTATGCTTCAGTTAGACACTTCAGCGCAGGATTAACCATTTACCATTTATTGCAATGATATTGCATTCAGTTTGGCGGTGTGACTCTGCTCCTGTGATACTACATATTACCTGTGCAAGCATGACACAGAATCTGAGATCACAAACCCCCCCAGAAGCAGAGCATGAGATACAGAGTTATGCATCTACATAGAACCCTTCAAGGCATAAATTAATATACAGATTAACATACAATCCACAGCATACAATCCACAGAAGCAAACATTTAAATATTGAGCCCTTTAAAGACACGTGTATCTTAAAGCCCTTCAAGATGCACAGATATAACATCATACCATCGACAGAATCATACATTTACTTAAATGGCAGAGGAGGAGGCTGGGGAGGTGAAGGGAGTTTGAAAACAGAATACAGCAGGAACAGCTGTGAGTGACCAAGCTGAACATGAGGTGTGAACAGTGAACTGCTTATAAAGACCGCCTAAGTGAACCATTAGATTGAGGGCGTATGTATAAACTTGTTAGCAAATGAGAATGAGAAAATCCTGCCTTCCGTGCCTATACCTGAATCATCACCACCAGTTGGATTTGTCGAGCACAACATGCCAAAGTATAAATCAGCCTTACTGTCAGTCTCTCAGACACGGCCTCCTCCCACAGCTTGACAGCTGTCTATTTCATCTACATTTTGTACCTCTCAGCTTTCTTACTCTCTGACTAGTGAAGAGAGAACTGAATGCCCGCTTTACTTATTAAAATAACCGCTCTCCATCATCTTGCTAGTCATGGCACAGTTGAATTGTCAATGGAAAAAACGGTTGGACTATTCTAAAACTATTCTATGCTATTCTAAAATTCACTGCATGCACTGTGTGTTAAAAAAGTAAATAAATAAAAAGAAATCTCAGAACACAGTATGTTTTCAGTGTATACACTGATGATAGATGTCTCTTCACTATACAAAATAAATGAATGGCCATTACACTAATTTGTATTGGTTTAACTAAATAAAATTGGTCTCTTCAACACAGGGCTTCTTCTCTGTATTTTTTTATGTTTTTAATCCCCAAAGCAGAACAGCCGTGTCAGGGGGAAAAACAGTGGCATTGTCCCTAATGGGAACCAGGCGTCGACGTGTTTAATGCCATCACAGTGGCCTGTGTTTGAGATTGACTTACCAGGGGCCACCGCTTTGAATAGGAGCGACTTTTAATAGCTTGTCATTTATTAAATTAGGACAATGCTGGGCACTCGTGGCTTCCAGGGAGAAAATTGGACACAGACATACTTATAGTGGAATATGAAACGTAAGCAGATGTTTGGGAGGGAGGGGGGGAGGGAAGGAGCTCCGTCTTTCTTTCTCTTCCTCCCAATAAGAAAAATGAAGAAGGGAAGGGGAGAGAGAGAAAGAGAGAGAGAGAGAATTGGGGGGAGGACGCTAGGGCAAGACAGAGAAAGAAGAGGAGACAAAAGGAGAAAGGGAGAGAGAGAAAGTCAGAGTGACAAAGAGAAAGCGAGAAAGAAAGAAATGCTGAGGCTGACGTCACAACCTCCACATCATATTTACAGCATTGTGGTCAGGCAAAATAGTAAAAAATAAATAAATAAAATAATTCTCAGGCCTGGGCTTTCAATCACAACTCAAATCAAGTCACAGCGGTAGAAGTCAGTCGTGGTACACAGCCAATCCCTGCCACATTCCTTATAACGAAACCAGTCATGTTTTAAAGCCTTTTTTTATTATTCGAAAATGACTCCATCGGAGCTCGCCACAGTAATTGTTTGAGGAGACAGAGCCGAGCGGCATGAGGCTCACGTAAAAACAGTTAGGTGGAGAAATAGCGACAGCAATTTCCCAGGTTTATGCACTCCATTTAAGCAGCCGGAGGGCTAGCTTGAGTGATGTGCGTTTACCGTCATTCCATCCATATCTTAAAGAGGTGATTTAGGCTGAGACTCTGAGGACTGCTGCTGTGAGGCTGGCAGAGAGGGTGCTGTGTCGGGGCATGCCCGGCTGTATGCAGTAGCAGAGAGACACATCGCCTGCTGTTAAACTAACTGATAATGGAGAGGAATTAATGTGCTTTTAAGGAGGCTGTACTGTAGCATTAACAGATCTGTTTTATAGACCTCCGCTCCTACGTCTCTGTCATTTTTCGTAATCTGTTTTATGAAAAATAGGTTTTTGATCAGATTTCTACGTGATGTTTGACATGACAAGAGCATTGATTACATTGTGTGGTCACTGACATTTTCCCTTGGTGCTTTGCATTTGCACAGCTGCAGTATGCGTGTGTTTAGGAATTTAAGCTAATTGTAAATCTCTCTCTCTGCCTCCTTCTGTCTCACTTCCTCTCTATCTTTCACCTTTTTTTCCTCTTTCACTCCCTCCCTTCTTCTCTCTCTATCCCGAACGTTTCTCTTTTCCCCTTGCATCATCCCTCTTTAAATCTTTAAACCACAATCCAACCTGCGCCCACCAGGCCCCAGCCGCCCATTTCGCTCAGCAACAACGCAGGAGGAGGAGTAGGAGGTGGTCTCAGTCTCGGCGTGGTCGGGGGCGGAGTCTACCCGGGGGCCATCGCCATGGCAACGGCGGCCACCACGCCGTCGCCGCGCCTGACCTCGCCCGACTGCTCCAGCGCCTCGGTCAGCCCCGAGCCGGCCGTGCCCGTCATCCAGAGCACGTACGGGATCAAGATGGAGCCCAGCACGGTGGGGATCGGAGGCGGTGGTAGCGGAGGCGGAGGTGGAGGCGGAGGGGGTGGGGGTGGGGTCGGCCTGGATCTGGCCGGACACCGCGCCAACGGGGACGGAGACGACGACGAAATGGACATGTACGAGGACTTTGAGGACGAGCCTAAGTCGGACTATAGCAGTGACCATGAGACGCGGGAGGCCGTTAGCGCCAACTGAGCTGAGCTCGGCATATAGTTTGGACAACTTAGAAAAACGAGAAAAAAAAGGAGAAAAAAAAGGTTGTTGTTGTTTTCCTCAGAGACACTTTTTATTATTGAGACTATTATTAAGTTTATTCACATAAGACTCTGCGGAGCGCTTCACTTCGAGACTTTGGCGTATTATATTATTGACTGACAATGAACATAGAAGTGACTCTACACCTTGACAATCGTAACAGGAGCGAGTAAGAGTTACTGAACATAGAGAAGCAAGAAAGCGAGAGGGAGGATGAGAAAAAAAACAAAGCGAGCGATGAACACGTGTGGTTTGTGAAAGAGCATGCACAGATTTTTTGAAAGCATCTGGATTTGGTCTTCAACAGCTATTTGGTCTTAAAATGTTTCTTTTAAAGGTGTGATTTAAGTTTTTATTGTTAATGTTTCTTTTTTTTGTGGGGTTTTTCATTTTTTTCCTGCTCAATAGACTGTTTTTATTTTATTTTTCTGACGCCTGTACAAACTCTGGATTGTCGGAACTTGAAATTTGAGGAAGAAAAGTTTTAATATAAATCATAGCTCTTGTAGTCTAGTTTGTAGGTCTTTCTTTTGTTTCGTACGAGAACTGTGCATCTACAACTTTTTTCTTGTTTGTTTTCTGACAAACTGCTTACATAACATTACTGTTTAAATGATGTTTTTTTTTTTAAAGAAAAATATCCCTGCTCAGGTATGATGTGCCAGCTTGTGAATGTGTTTTCTTTTTTAAATGAAACAAAGGGAGGCCAAACTCCCTTTTATCCCATATTATTATTTTTATTATTATTATATTATTATTATTATTATTATTATTATTATTATTATTATTATTATTATTATTATTTTCATCATCATCATCATCAAATTACCCACAGGTTGTACAGTTTTGACTTTATGATGTGCCATACCGCCACATTCACTCACATTCATTTGGGATGTTGTAGTCTTAATTTCCAACGCTGCAAAAAAGTCTTATACAATCACTTTCTTTTTTCTATCTGAGGAGATGATTTCTCCTTCTTCTTTTCGGTATCTGCTGGCTCCCCTCCCAGCCCCAAACACAGGTACAGGTGTAGCTGTTGTAGAAGTTCCCCAGCGTGTTACTACATGCTCGCTCACTGCTGCTACGAGAGGAATTGTTTGGAAAGAAATTTGTATTGTGCTATTATTTTCAGCCACAGGAAGTTGCAATGGGTTCGCTGGTGGAGAGGCACTGCTGAGAAACTGTGTTACGACATTCAGTACTAATATGGTCTTTTGCGTATAGCCTTCGAGAAATAAGTAGCACCGATGCAAGAGAGATGAATTTTCTACAATGGCTACTAGCACAAAGCTCAGGGAGTTTAACTCTGGCACCCCACTCCAACCATGAGGGGCAATTACCAGATCAATGTCAGGCAATTTGACCGGTCACATTATTGCTTTTAGATCCCTCTGTCTGAGTGAGTACTGTCAGAGTTACATCACCCATTCTTCCTTGAGGCCAAATATTCTGAAATCTTTCAGTGTATGTTGCTTTGTACTGTAACCGAACGGCCAACATTTTGATTTGAGTGGCTGCCCCCATATATGAACAAACCACCCCTCTCAAATCAGGCTGTTTACCCAGAGTCTACAATTGATAGAGATGTATTCTTTTTCAGTTTCTGTTCAGACACTATACGAATTGACAAGTCTTAAAAGGTGTGTTCAAATTGATCAGAGTTTTGGTTCCATAGTAAAGGGGTTTAGGAGTGACCTCACGACAGGGTTATTTTTAGTTTGGGGACCCTTCACTGTATAGAAAATGATCTTTTATTAACTCATGCAATACCCACTCTGCAACACTGCAAAAATGTATGTGTCTCCAAGTGTTCAATACACTAACATTAATGTCCTAAATAGGCCTAGTCTTTGGGGAGAGGTGTCTCTTTTTCTACAGTGTGTGTATATTTTTAAAGTAAATTATTATTAAGAGTAGAATGAGGACGACAAAACATGACATACTCTTTGATGGAGACCACCGCAGTCAGAGCACAGTGCTATATTCTCCAGGGTCATAAGTGAGACTTTTCCTATTTCACCAGTAGCCAGCACTTCACTACATATGGGCTCTTTTTTTTTTTTACTTCTGTTTCACTCAAAATGTCATTATTATTTTGCCAAGAAACACTTTATGTGTGTGTGCGTGTGTGTGCGTGTGTGTGTGTGTGTGTGCGTCTGTGTGTGTGAGCGTGCGTGTGTGTGTGTTCGTTCACCATCCTCTCTCCAATTTGAAAATGTGTTTCCATTTTGGATATCCTTGTCCCTACAACATAGATGGGTTTCAGGGCTCTCGGTTTAAACTGGTACATATGAAGAGTTCTGTTCCAAAATGGAATTATATCAATTCTCAAGGGGGAATATAAAATGATTATATTATTCCTGAATATCTCTATTCCTGAATATCTCTAAAATGCCAAGAATTTCAGCATAGTGACGTGTTGCTTAGGACAGTATAATGTTACAAATGCAAATATAAAAGTATTGTTTAATAAATAAAATAGGACTGACAATAATTAATAGTGCAAAGTACAACGTGGTGGCTATCGTATTTTGGAATTAAACTCTGCGTTGTTTAATTTTGTACGTCTCTGTATGACTATCACAAATCAGATTTTAAAACTTTTTCTTTTGGTTCTACGCTGGGGTTGGTTAGTTTGTTTCGGCTTTAATCACAGGAGAAAGACCAGCTTACTGCTCGCCTTCTCCTTCTGCACACACTTTTCTGTTCAATGTCACACACTTCCGAAAGCACTGGATATAAACGCTGTTTACTCTTTTTTAAGTATTGACTAATGTGAAGTTGTCGTTTGGTTTACAACATCACAAAATCACGCGTTTTTGGACTCTTGAAGAAGACTCACACCAGGCTCAAATAAAATTCCCATTATTCTTTTTTTTTTAACACACATTTCATTTATTTAAGCAGAAATTGTATTTTGTTTCTCTAGCTATAGTGCTGCCTCAAGAAGGGGTCATATCACCTTTTGATCTCTCGAAAGGTCAAACTTCACGCTCTTTTCAGCCGTAACGGAAGCAAAACGGATTGTTTTGTCATACACATACTATTTTGTGATGAGTATTGTATTTGAGACTCAGTTGTGCGTTTTAACATTTCATGTATTTATTAGCCAGTGTTTGGCTCTAAAAGTGTCAGTGCAACTTGGTGAGAGAGACAATCAGAAAAAAATAAAAAAAATAAAGACTGAGATTTTCCTTACAAAGTGGTTCTTTCATTTATGCTCTATGGTGGTGTGTTTTGTCAAAGTCTGTTTAAACTTTTTACTAATTTGTTTAACTAAGCCTATTTTAAGTATGCCACAATGCCTTCATTGGCCAGTATATAGGCCTATGTAAACGCATATGGGGGGGGGGGGGTCATTTTAGCCCACTCACACAGCCACAGTAACTGAGGATGGATCATAAAAGACCCAAAAGAGGATTATTTGCAGGTTTATTCAACTCTGCTGAAAAAATACAACTGTTTCCACTTCAGTCCACTGATGATGATAACACAGGGATCTTCTGTTTTCATTTGTATTTAGTGAGAGCTAGACCCCTATTATAAAGAGAATGTGAAATAGATTAACCATGTATAATTGTAATGAAGTAGATGATTGGGTGTGTATATTAAACATTTTTTTAACACATTGTTGGCAAGTCAGGGGACTTGGCAAGGCTAATCAGGCGCGAATCAGTGAAAGAAAATGCATTTTCAGTGACCTTTCAGGAAATGATAAGGCAAGCCTGAAGAGCTTGTTTGTCGCATCTGTAGTGTAGCATGCTATATATTGTTTTATTATTGTTTTTACATTGGACACATAAGAAAAAAGTTTTTACATTGGACAACAACCACTGTAGTGTAGAATAGATTTTTTTAATGGTTTATACATTGGCTTCCGGTGGGGCGCCGGAAGTCTCGCGAAAGCTAGACTTCCGGTGGAGTGCATTCAAGAAAATCACGTTGCATAGTGTTCTCTCACTATGAACATCAGATCTCAGCAAAAAAAAACGGAGGGAAAAAAGCTATTAAAATACGCGATTTAGAGTAGTCCCATAGGTGCAGATTTTTAGCTGCGGCGGACCCGGGATGGAGTTATGATTTTTTTCAACTGTGCCACTCATCCTAGGATATCATAATATCATAAAAAAGGTAAGAAAAACGTTGGGCGAAATTCTCCTTTAACTGCAAGTTACAGTGACTATACAGGTGTTGTATGCTGGAACACAATAAGATCTGTCACACAACAGCGTGTCTGCTGTAAAAAGGTCTATTACCTACAGCAGATCATTTAAGAACCAATTACTGAGTTGTACGACACAATACAGCAAAGTAGCCTACAGTAGACCTACAAAGTAATACAACGTGTAGAGTCACAGGTATTGCTATGTAATTATTGTTTTTTCATCCCTGTGAAATACTCTGTCTTTCCAGATATCTAATAGTTTCCAACAAAAGCTTTTCTGTTTCCAAAGTCAAGTTGTTCCACTTAATATTTTGGTAGCCCATTACGGTAAATGTGGCCTATTGTTCCATTGTGTGCATGCAGCCGTGCACTTCTATGCATGCACATGCATTTCTATGCATGAATGTGCATGACTTTGTCCCTGTGTGTGTGCATGTGTGTGTGGATATGCATGCATGCATGAATGCTTGCAGGCATCTGTGCACATATACCCATACTGCAAGTGTGTGTGTGTGTGTGTGTGTGTGTGTGTGTGTGTGTGCGTGCGTGCGTGCGTGCGTGCGTGCGTGCGTGCGTGCGTGCGTGTGTGTGTGCGTGCATGCATGCGTGTGTGTGTGCGTGCTGTGGTGTAGCGCGCGGCGCCTGTACGAGCTGCAGCCAGCCCCAGCCTTAACACAGAGGGAGACAGAGAAGTCAGCCATATCCAGCCACATCATAAATCTGATTGTAATTCCCAAATTGACTGTAGCGTCACCCCGCCAGGGGCGCCGGGAGGATTGTCACACACTCCTTTGTGTGTGTCTTTATGCGTGTAGGGATGTGCGTCTCTGTGGATGTGTGTGTTTGTGACTTTGTATAATGTATTTGCATGTGTGTGTGTGTGTGTGTGTGTGTGTGTGTGTGTGTGTGTGTGTGTGTGTGTGTGTGTGTGTGTGTGTGTGTGTGTGTGTGCGTGCGCGTGTGCGCTTATGTGCGTGCATGGCTGCATACATGTGTGTGTGTGTGTGTGTGTGTGTGTGTGTGTGTGTGTGTGTGTGTGTGTGTGTGTGTGTGTGCTAGCATGCGTTTGTAGCTCTTGGGAGGCATGTTTGAAATCATATTTGTGCTGCTGCCATCTTAATCTCGTTAAATAAGGCCTCATGATTTACACTTCCCTTTCCTCTCTCATTTTCCGTAGGATGTACGTTTAGCTGTTTGCAAATTGGCATATCGTCCATGTTTGAATCTGTATGTGTGTCTGTGTGTTTCAACACCCCAGCATGTGTGTAAGTGTCTGTGTTGGCGCCCTTTGTGTTTGAGTGTGCATTTGCATGCATGCTTGCCTGCGTGGTGTGTGTGTGTTTACTGGTCTGTTCCCCACTGGAGAAACTGATTAGCAAGCTCCACTGTGCGCTGTCAGTTGCAGTGCTAGCATAATGCTGCGGGATACAGGGTTGGTTGCTTGCAGATACAGAAATTAGCATTCATGTAGCAATACAGCAGTGCGAAGTAGTCTTCTAAGCTGGTTATGAGCTTAATGGGGTCTATGAGAGTCTTGAAGAAGATTAAAACCCCATAGTGGCAGCTAGTTCTGCTGCTTGCTTGCTAAACCACTGCAGCACTTGTGTATGAATTAACTGAGACTAGGTCGATGCCCGTTGAGTACAATGCCTGTTGGGAATGCATGACCCTCCAATTATGAAACATCCGTTGTACCCGTAGAACCGAGTACCTGTTGTACATTGTCAGAGTTCAGTCAGATAACTCACAAATAGATTGAGAATATTATGAATCATCATGAAATGTAAATACATCTCTTGCTCTGATACATTACTCCCTGCCCAGCACATTAGAAGACAACTTAAGGTATGTTCACTTTGCACCTTTTAAACCAGCAGGTGTAGATGTGAAATGAATAAAGATTGAGGAACAATCAAATTGATCGCCTAACAATCTTTTATCTTTTTATAGACACACTGTCAGACAGACACCGGATGTCTGTGTTTCTCCTGTCTGCCTAATCTAAGCCATTTGACCTGAGGCCGATTCTGAAAACGTCTCCTAAATCCCAACAGTATTCTGTATCAGTGGTGCTCAAACTTTTTTCATGTCAAGGACCCCCAAAATGATATGTATTTGGCCGCCAACTATGGGCTCAATTTAGTGCCAATATTATTTTGTACTTGTAAAAAGATTTTGTATTTGTAAACACATTTTGTATTCGTAAAAAAAATATTTGTATTCGTAAATAAAAGACTTGTATTCGTAATAAAAAGATTTGTATTCATAAAAAAAAGTTTTGTATTTGTAAGTAAAAGATTTGTATTCGTAAGAAAAAAATGTGTCCATAAAAAAAATACTTTTTTGCTATATATATTTTTTGGTGTGTTTGTAACATGTGTTAAACATGTTGTAATTGTAGAATTATATTTACAATGAACATTGTGACCAAAAAAAAAAACTGTTTCTACAGATTGCAAAACTTTCTACAGATTGCAAAACTTTCTACAAGTTGCAAAACTTTATTTTTGGCACTCTGCACTTCAGGGTCTGAGCCAATCACGTGAGGCCTTTCCCACTACCCAATCATAAAGCTCCATAGGTCTCCATGGCAACATGGCAAACAGGGTTGCCATGTTGCAACCCCAAGAGTTTTAGCTGCAACATAATTCCATTGCTCAGGAAATAAACAACGGATTACAATAATATAACATTCCCTATAATCAGTAACATGTAGGTGATACCTATGTCTATCAAATATGGTTTTATTGAAAGGCAATCAAAGGCTAGATCGAGTTTAGAAAGCAAACAGGTAATGTCCGGGGGCCTCAGTGCGGCTGCAGAGTTTGATTGAGTGTGAGACTAGGACACTCATTATCCCACATGCCATATGTCAAAATGACCGGCTTCATCGTGTGTGTTTATTTACTTTAATGGGAAAATGAAAAAACTCGATTTCAAGTATTTTTTTCTCAAAAACTTTAAGGGCTAGAGTTACAAGACTTGGAGGGGAGGTGCATAATTTAGTCCGAAATTATCAAAAAGAAAAGTACACCAGTCGGCTTCATGGTGGCGCTATAAAAGCCCCCTTTACGTTTTGGCCTATAACTCTTGAACCGTAGGTCGTAAAATAAAAATCTTTTTTTCCCTAGATTCCTTGGGTCATGAAGCAACTCCCCATATAGGCCACGCCCATTTGCGTCAGGATAGATTTTCCGCCTCTTAAGAAAAGACCCGCCCCACCTGCCACTGATTGGCCTACCAAACGCCCCCTTCTGTGACGCACACGGAAGTTTCCAGCTTGCCCTGCTGAAGCGGAAGGAAGTGGAAGGCTAGCCCAAGCCTTATATGGGCTAGCCCTGCGGAACAAGGAAGCGCGCCCGAGATACGAACGCTTCAGAGCCGAAGGAGGCGTCTACCTTTATATGTCTATGTTATAAACCACTGTTAAATATTGGAATACAGCCAGTCCACTAGATGGCGCTCACGTGCTGTCTTTTGGTCCTTGTGTATGATGTCACATCCAGGTCAACAGTCAGTGGATCAGTGGATTTGTCTCCATAGTGTTTACATACAGCTCATCAGACACAAGCCAACAACCTATTATTTGTAAAGGTAAAGTTACTTCTACTAACTGTGTGCTGTGTTATTATTATCTTGTTCTCTTGATGATGTTATTGCTCTTTTATATTTTACCATTTGGAAATTGCCTTTAGATTGGTTTGAGAATGCTAGCAATGCTAACTATGCTACCTGCCTGTGTACACACACATAAGCTACAAGCTACAAGCTCACAATCGCGATGCGTTGTGAGCTTGTAGATCTGCTATTTTCAAACATTGTAGTACTTTTACTTTTGGTACTTTAAGTACATTTTGATACATTTTATAGATACATTTTACTTGTAACAGAGTACTTCCACATTGCAGTATTGAGTACTTTTTCCACCACTGCCTACGATAAAGGGAACATGAAGTGTAAAATGTGAATATCTATGTAGAATGTTCTCCTTCACTTTGTAGTGACTGTGCCATGGACACTTCTTATGGTGGATTGACTTGTAATATATATGAGCATAAGCTTGGTTTCCCTCAGCCAGGCCAGATAAATCACTAGTAGTTCTACTGTAGGCCTACGTTTTCTCTGCACTATTGTTGAAGTTGCATATATTTGATGAATATTTTATGAACATTTTTCATTTTCTTTGAGACATTTCATACAGTTTAGGGAGTTCTGCTCAAGTGAATTATTTATATTTTTCCACACCTGACAATAATACTAACTAGAAAAAGTGCTCCTCGGAGCACAACTCTCCGCTGTTGGGAATGTTGGGAATGTTCTATCTGTATAAGTGTCCTATCCGTCCTGTCTGTATAAGTGTCCTATCCCTCCCGTCTATATAAGTGTCCTATCCGTCCTGTCTGTGTAAGTGTCCTATCCGTCCTGTCTGTGTAAGTGTCCTATCCAATTGTTACAGTATCCGCCATTTCTCAACCATTTCGTGATTGTTCCTGTCCTGTCTGTATAAGTGTCCTATCCGTCTGTATAAGTGTCCTATCCGTCTTGTCTGTATAAGTGTCCTATCCGTCCTGTCTGTATAAGTGTCCTATCCGTCCTGTCTGTATAAGTGTCCTATCCCTCCTGTCTGTATAAGTGTCCTATCCGTCCTGTCTGTGTACTGTAAGTGTCCTATCCGTCTGTGTAAGTGTCATATCCCTCCTGTCTATATAAGTGTCCTATCTGTCCTATTTGCCAATTATGTATCAGCCATGCAGCCATTTCGTGATGGTTCCTGTCTTACCTCACTTTGGCAGTGGCAAAGACACTGCCAAAGTGATGCCATGTATTTATACAATATTTCACCGTATTGTCACGTGTCACGTGAGGCTTGACCAATCGGTGTGTCATATTTAGAAAGTGAAAACAAAACTCTCCTACGGAGAGTAAAAGAGTAAATAATAATGGGTGTGATATAGTATAGATTTTATTACGACATCATATGTGATTGTGTTGCTATGACAACCTATGGTCACTACAAAGTAAAGGAGAACATTCTACATAGATATTCTGTCTATTGTAGGTAGGTGCTAAAATGACTCCTAATTCCTTTACGTTATTTACTTTCTGTTTTTTTCTAACATAGAGAGGGATGATAATATTTTTAAACCTCTCAGAGCTGACATTGTGAATCTACATGTGTCACTAGTCTAATAGGCAGTTTGCTTCCTTATGGTAAGTTTGATGTTATTGCATTATTTCATTTCAGTTGTTGGGGACTTGACAGATAGTACATGCAGGGACATAATTGGCCATTTTATACAATAGACAATATAGCAGATATGTTGATTCTAACCACACTACTTTATTTGATATTTTCTATTATGTCTAGCGTACATGATTGGGCGACTAATATCTACAGACAGAGTTTAGGCTTAGTTTGGACCAATAGAGACGGACAGAAATCTAAGAAAAAGCTTAAGAGGGCTGCAGTGTTCTTAAAGTCTGTGTAAGATACATGGTAGGAAGGTGCTCTTTGGTTAGAAAAGGGGGGAGCCTTCAAAGTTTAAAAAAGCTTTCATATAAAGGCTAGCTCATCTTTGAGCAATAAAAGCCAACATGTTGGCCTTTATGGCCTTCTTCAGGGCATGTTCTTGATGATTGGGCATAATGTGTTCATATTATGCTGCCAAATAGTGTAATATATAGATATACAGACAGAGAAGGTATTGTAGGGAACATTAAGCCTAAATTTAAAATATATATATATATATATATATTTTGCATTTTTTCTCCTCTATCAGCCACTATATAATGATGCTGGGGTGTTTTCCTTCATTGAAACACAGTCCTCCTTCTGAAATCCGCATTTTCCCTAATGTTTATGTGTTCTATGTTTATGTCCGGGACGTAAATTAACGCACGCATGTGCGCGTCCGTGCGCGTCCGTGTCCGTATGAACGTTTTTTCGGTTTTAAAACGCTCTCAAACTTCGTTTTTGAGGCACAGAATTTACTTTTAAGATAGCGTGTGGATAGAATTTAGTTGTTTAACTTCATATATGTGGTCAATTTATCATGAAAGAGCCTATTTAATAATACAAATTCAGAGAACCAGCAGGGCGGGAATTTCCGCATATTGTATCCCAATAAAGCAACCTGTTTTGGGGCACCATCCCTTAAAAAGTACCTCGCTATGGAACTCCCTCCTGCGTCACCCCCTGGTGGTCGGGGAAAAGTACTGCTGGTGTTTATTTACCTCTGAACTCCCGCGTATACCTTTAAGGCTTTGGACTGATAGAGATCTGTTGATACATGTTCATGTGTGCTACAGCAGTGGTTGTAAAACGTTTTCAAGTCAAGTTAATATTCATTCCTTTGCTCATTGTTTGTGAGTTATGTCGGTTCATGTCAAATGTAAAAGTGTCCTGTAAGTCCGTATGGGCGGGGCTTCCTTGGAAGGATGACACTTTAACAAAGAAAAATCAATCAATCATATACTGTATATTTGGCCTGGCCACCCATCTGAAAAGGTTTTGAAAAACTTTCTAAAAGATCTACAGATCATGTCAATTGCTGATCTTGTAGATCTGCTATTTTCAAACGGTTGATGTATACAGGTTTGAAGTGGCTACACAGATTTTGATGCTATATTAACACAAAGTGAGAATCACAGTATTATTGTATACTTTGATTACAGGTTGATCAGTAAACACTGAAGGAGAGCTGTGACGGTTCTTTTCTTCATGTTCTGTTGATCTGTGATGTACAAACTGTATTCACATCAGTGTTGATTTTGACAGCAAATTTTGATTTAGTTTTAGTCACAGTCTTTTGAATAGAATTCCATATTTTAGTCATCTGAAATGTTTTTGTCTAGTTTTAGTAGACTAAATATAAGATTATAGTCGAATAAATCTACAGTTGATTTAGTCACCACCTTGATGGTGTCGTAATGGCTGATTTCACACCTGGTTGCATGCTGAAAATAGCCGATCTACAAGCTCACAACGCGTCGCACTGCGACGCGTTGTGAGCTTGTAGATCGGCTATTTTCAGAGGCAACATCCGAGCACAACTAAACATAAAATGACTTGCTTTTTACTGGATCAACACTGATTCACATACAGGTAAGGACATGGTGTCAAAAAGCAAAAGGCGCTGGTAGTATGGTACTCCTGCTTTAGCGGGACGGGGTTCAACTCCCTGGGGTGCCCTGCTGACCTTTTTCACCTTTGTCCTGTTGTATGTTTACCTGAAATGTTGTGATAATTTAAGGACATTTAAAAACCAAACTAAACTATATATATACAAACTGGTCAAATTGTCAAAAGGTGAACATAGCCGATCTACAAGCTCACAACGCATTACGTTGTGAGGCATTGTGAGCTTGTAGATCTGCTATTTTCACCAAGTATTTCCAATTTGCAGTACTTTTACTTCTACTTCTACAGAGGCAAATATTATACTTTTACTCCACTACAATTATTTGAAAACTTTAGTTAATAGTTACTTTGTAGATTTTCATTATTATTACAAAAGATACATTACCCACTTCAATTACCCACTTCAACCCTATATGAGCCATTCAGAATTGGTTCAAATTCAGAGTTGGAAATTGTGTGAAATTTGAATTCTATTTTGGAAAGACTTTGACCATATTCACGTTGCACCAGATCTAAGGGACACATATTTCGTAAAAGTACAGTCAATTATCATATTGTATTTTCATAATCTTTTGGAATATCTTTCCTCTCCCAAAAGGTGTCACTACCGAAACGAAAGTTAAATCCGAAAAAAAAAAAGTGTAGAGAACAAAATCGTCCCCCCAAAACTTATAGTGGAGTAATTTTTTTTTTCACCATTGTGTCACTACCGAAACGTTTGTGTCACTACCGAAACGAAAGTTAAATCCGAAAAAATCACTAAGTGTGGAGGCCAAAATCGTCCCCCCAAAAACCTGTTAGGAGTACGTTTCAGGCAATTTAGAGTTGATTGGTAGTACTTTGTAGTGGAGTACATTTTTTTTTCACCATTGTGTCACTACCGAAACGTTTTTATGTCACTACCGAAACGAAAGTTAAATCCGAAAAAATCACTTAGTGTGGAGGCCAAAATCGTCCCCCCAAAAACCTGTTAGGAGTACGTTTCAGGCAATTTAGAGTTGATTGGTAGTACTTTGTAGTGGAGTAATTTTTTTTCACCATTGTGTCACTACCGAAACGTTTTTGTGTCGCTACCGAAACAAAAGTTAAATCCGAAAAAATCACTAAGTGTGGAGGCCAAAATCGTCCCCCCAAAACTTTGTAGTGGAGTAATTTTTTTTCACTATTGTGTCACTACCGAAACGTTTTTGTGTCACTACCGAAACGAAAGTTAAATCCGAAAAAATCACTAAGTGTGGAGGCCAAAATCGTCCCCCCAAAAACCTGTTAGGAGTACGTTTCAGGCAATTTAGAGAAGTCCAGAGCTCGATGAATGTTAGGGTCCAAAAAAAAAGTCACTACCAATCAACTTTAAATTGCCTGAAACGTACTCCTAACAGGTTTTTGGGGGAACATTTTTTTTTTCGTTTCGGTAGTGACACCATTGTGTCACTACCGAAACGGAAAAAAAATGACTAAGTCCAGAGCTCGATGAATGTTAGGGACCAAAAAAAAGTCACTACCAATCAACTTTAAATTGCCTGAAACGTACTCCTAACAGGTTTTTGGGGGAACAATTTTTTTTTCGTTTCGGTAGTGACACCATTGTGTCACTACCGAAACAGAAAAAAAATTACTAAGTCCAGAGCTCGATGAATGTTAGGGACCAAAAAAAAAGTCACTACCAATCAACATTAAATTGCCTGAAACGTACTCCTAACAGGTTTTTGGGGGAACAATTTTGGCCTCCACACTTAGTGATTTTTTCGGATTTAACTTCGTTTCGGTAGTGACACCATTGTGTCACTACCGAAACGGAAAAAAAATGACTAAGTCCAGAGCTCGATGAATGTTAGGGACCAAAAAAAAAGTCACTACCAATCAACTTTAAATTGCCTGAAACATACTCCTAACAGGTTTTTGGGGGAACAATTTTTTTTTCGTTTCGGTAGTGACACCATTGTGTCACTACCGAAACGGAAAAAAAATTACTAAGTCCAGAGCTCGATGAATGTTAGGGACCAAAAACAAAAGTCACTACCAATCAACTTTAAATTGCCTGAAACGTAATCCTAACAGGTTTTTGGGGGAACACATTTTTTTTCGTTTCGGTAGTGACACCATTGTGTCACTACTACCGAAACGGAAAAAAATGTACTAAGTCCAGAGCTCGATGAATGTTAGGGACCAAAAAAAAAGTCACTACCAATCAACATTAATTTGCCTGAAACGTACTCCTAACAGGTTTTTGGGGGAACACATTTTTTTTGTCTTTCCTATGATTCTTTCCTTTGCAGACTGGCTTCCAGAAGATCAACTGAAAACTACCAGGAAGGCTATATTTGTCATCCAACTGTTAGCTCAATGGGTTGAGACGCAGTATACATGATCCAGAGGCCATGAGTTCAAATCCCATTGATGTCTTTCCTATGATTCTTTCCTTTGCAGACTGGCTTCCAGAAGATCAACTGAAAACTACCAGGAAGGCTGTACTTGTCAGCCATCTGTTAGCTCAATGGGTTGAGACGCAGTATTCATGATCCAGAGGCCATGAGTTCAAATCCCATTGATGTCTTTCCTATGATTCTTTCCTTTGCAAACTGGCTTCCAGAAGATCAACTGAAAACTACCAGGAAGGCTGTACTTGTCAGCCATCTGTTAGCTCAATGGGTTGAGACGCAGTATACATGATCCAGAGGCCATGAGTTCAAATCCCACTGGTGTCTTTACTGTGATGCTTTCCTTTGCAGACTAACTTCTAGAAAAACAAGTTAAAACCACCAGGAAACATGTAACTCTCAGCCAACAGCTTAGCTCAACTGGTAGAGCGTCTGTCCAATAACATGACTTGAGTGGGTTCGATTCCCACTCCGAGTCATGTGTCCCCGGTAACTTGGGGCAACGGATAAATTGACTGATATCCTTCGTGATGCTTCCCTTTGCAGAATAACTTCTATAAAAACAAGTTAAAACCACCAGGAAACCTGTAACTCTCAGCCAACAGCATAGCTCAACTGGTAGAGCGTCTGTCCAATAACATGACTTGACTTGACTTGAGTGGGTTCGATTCCCACTCGAGTCAAGTGTCCCCGGTAACTTGGGGCAACGGATAAATTGACTGATATACGTAGAATAACTTGTAGGAGTGTGCTGGTTCAAATCCAGTTCAACCCAGTCCTGGGTTCGATTCCCACTAACGTCAAGTCCCCGGTAAATTGGGGGAAGCATCACTAAGGATATCAGTCAATTTATCCGTTGCACCAAGTTACCGGGGACACTTGACTCGAGTGGGAATCGAACCCACTCAAGTCAAGTCAAGTTATTGAACAGACGCTCTACCAGTTGAGCTATGCTGTTGGCTGAGAGTTACAGGTTTCCTGGTGGTTTTAACTTGTTTTTCTAGAAGTTAGTCTGCAAAGGGAAGCATCACTAAGGATATCAGTCAATTTATCCGTTGCCCCAAGTTACCGGGGACACTTGACTCGAGTGGAATCGAACCCACTCAAGTCAAGTCAAGTCATGTCATTGGACAGACGCTCTACCAGTTGAGCTAAGCTGTTGGCTGAGAGTTACAGGTTTTCTGGTGGTTTTAACTTGTTTTTCTAGAAGTTAGTCTGCAAAGGGAAGCATCACTAAGGATATCAGTCAATTTATCCGTTGCCCCAAGTTACCGGGGACACTTGACTCGAGTGGGAATCGAACCCACTCAAGTCAAGTCATGTTATTGGACAGACGCTCTACCAGTTGAGCTAAGCTGTTGGCTGAGAGTTACAGGTTTCCTGGTGGTTTTAACTTGTTTTTCTAGAAGTTAGTCTGCAAAGGAAAGCATCACAGTAAAGACACCAGTGGGAGTTGAACTCATGGCCTCTGGATCATGTATACTGCGTCTCAACCCATTGAGCTAACAGATGGCTGACAAGTACAGCCTTCCTGGTAGTTTTCAGTTGATCTTCTGGAAGCCAGTCTGCAAAGGAAAGAATCATAAGAAAGACATCAATGGGATTTGAACTCATGGCCTCTGGATCATGAATACTGCGTCTCAACCCATTGAGCTAACAGATGGCTGACAAGTACAGCCTTCCTGGTAGTTTTCAGTTGATCTTCTGGAAGCCAGTCTGCAAAGGAAAGAATCATAGGAAAGACATCAATGGGATTTGAGCTCATGGCCTCTGGATCATGTATACTGCGTCTCAACCCATTGAGCTAACAGTTGGATGACAAATATAGCCTTCCTGGTAGTTTTCAGTTGATCTTCTGGAAGCCAGTCTGCAAAGGAAAGAATCATAGGAAAGACATCAATGGGATTTGAACTCATGGCCTCTGGATCATGAATACTGCGTCTCAACCCATTGAGCTAACAGATGGCTGACAAATACAGCCTTCCTGGTAGTTTTCAGTTGATCTTCTGGAAGCCAGTCTGCAAAGGAAAGAATCATAGGAAAGACATCAATGGGATTTGAACTCATGGCCTCTGGATCATGTATACTGCGTCTCAACCCATTGAGCTAACAGTTGGATGACAAATACAGCCTTCCTGGTAGTTTTCAGTTGATCTTCTGGAAGCCAGTCTGCAAAGGAAAGAATCATAGGAAAGACATCAATGGGATTTGAACTGATGGCCTCTGGATCATGAATACTGCGTCTCAACCCATTGAGCTAACAGATGGCTGACAAGTACAGCCTTCCTGGTGCTTTGACTTGAACAACAAACAAGACAAATAACTTTAAAAACATATATGTTACAGCATAAATATAAATCTTTTTCATGGGGGGCCCTGACACTACATCTTTTCACATTGGGGTCCACTGCCCAAATACATGTCAATTTGGGGGGTTGACAACAAAACGTTTCAGAACCACAGATTCCAAGGAAACAGCTGTAGGTGAATGGATAGAGTCACTGACTAGTGAGCCGCAGGTAACAGGTTCAAGCCTCAGCTACAACAGCAAGTCTGGATGTCAAATCAAATAGGTATTATTAGGAGTGAAATGGTTGTGTTTCTTCACCCCAACTGCACATGACATCAGTTTACGTGTACGTTATTTTCAGTGATGAAGACAAACCGCACAGACGTTCACTGTACTTTAGTACATTTTGTAAACTTATGACTCTGAGTAGAGTATAGCCTGACTTAAACAAACAAATAACAACTTAGTATAGTCAGATTATTTTTTACACAACTTACATTTTGTAATCAAACTACCGAAACGAAAGTTGGTCACCACCGAAACGAAAGTTAAATCCGAAATAATCACTAAGTGTGGAGGCCAAAATCGTCCCCCCAAAAACCTGTTAGGAGTACGTTTCAGGCAATTTAGAGTTGATTGGTAGTACTTTGTAGTGACTTTTTTGGTCCCTAACACCACAAATGGTTTACATACTCTTTACGAATATCTTACGCATCATTTGCTTAACATGAATGATAATTCTAGTAATTGTTTTGTGTCTGCATTCATGAAAGCCAGGTAGTTTGCAACAGGTAAGGAGAAAGTCCACATTAACAGACAGTCATAAATGATGAACTGTCTTCACTTTACTGTAGGGCACATAATAACATGTACAAAGGATTTATAGATATTTTAGGAATGTTTTACAAAGCATGTTAAACATGAACAAACACATTAACAGACAGTTGTAAATGATGAACTGTCTTCACTTTACTATAGGGCACATAATAACATGTACTAAGGATTTATAGATACTTTAGGAATGTTTAACAAAGCATATGTTAAACATGAACAAGCTACCAATAGCTTATATATATTATGTAACATCAGTTACAAATGATTTAATAATCATTTACAGATGTATTTTACATGGCTTATTCATGAATAGTTACTAATACCTTTATAGATGATTTGTAACCGTAGTTATAAAGGTTTTAGTAATCATTTACGAATGTCAATAAACAGGTTGTTAATGATTTGTTAATAGTCTACAAACTGCTTATAAACGTTTATAAATGCTTTAGAATGGGTCGTTACAAATGATTTAATAATCTTTTACAGATGTATATAAATGGCTTATTCATGAATAGTTCACTACTTACTAATACTTTACAAATGATTTGTAACTGTAGTTATAAAGGTTTTAGTAATCATTTACGAATGTCAACAAACAGGTTGTTAATGATTTGTTAATAGTCTACAAACTACTTATAAGCGTTTATAAATGCTTTATAACGGGTCATTATTGTAAAGTGCTACCCAATTTTGTTTTCGTTTCGGTAGTGAAACCATTGTGTCACTACCGAAACGGAAAAAAAATGACTAAGTCCAGAGCTCGATGAATGTTAGGGACCAAAAAAAAAGTCACTACCAATCAACTTTAAATTGCCTGAAACGTAAGCCTAACAGGTTTTTGGGGAACAATTTTTTTTCCGTTTCGGTAGTGACACCATTGTGTCACTACCGAAACGGAAAAAAAATTACTAAGTCCAGAGCTCGATGAATGTTAGGGACCAAAAAAAAAGTCACTACCAATCAACTTTAAATTGCCTGAAACGTACTCCTAACAGGTTTTTGGGGAACTTTTTTTTTTCGTTTCGGTAGTGACACCATTGTGTCACTACCGAAACGGAAAAAAAATGACTAAGTCCAGAGCTCGATGAATGTTAGGGACCAAAAAAAAAGTCACTACCAATCAACTTTAAATTGCTTGAAACGTACTCCTAACAGGTTTTTGGGGGAACATTTTTTTTTTCCGTTTCGGTAGTGTCACTACCGAAACGGAAAAAAA
Source organism: Gymnoscopelus microlampas (assembly GCF_963454915.1). NCBI lineage: Eukaryota > Metazoa > Chordata > Actinopteri > Myctophiformes > Myctophidae > Gymnoscopelus > Gymnoscopelus microlampas. Next base: position 48,272,850 of record NC_139943.1, on the reverse strand, counting down.
AAAAAACTAAGTCCAGAGCTCGATGAATGTTAGGGACCAAAAAAAAAGTCACTACCAATCAACTTTAAATTGCCTGAAACGTACTCCTAACAGGTTTTTGGGGGAACAATTTTTTTTTCGTTTCGGTAGTGACACCATTGTGTCACTACCGAAACGGAAAAAAAATTACTAAGTCCAGAGCTCGATGAATGTTAGGGACCAAAAAAAAAGTCACTACCAATCAACTTTAAATTGCCTGAAACGTACTCCTAACAGGTTTTTGGGGAACTTTTTTTTTTCGTTTCGGTAGTGACACCATTGTGTCACTACCGAAACGGAAAAAAAATGACTAAGTCCAGAGCTCGATGAATGTTAGGGACCAAAAAAAAAGTCACTACCAATCAACTTTAAATTGCTTGAAACGTACTCCTAACAGGTTTTTGGGGGAACATTTTTTTTTTCGTTTCGGTAGTGACACCATTGTGTCACTACCGAAACGGAAAAAAAATTACTAAGTCCAGAGCTCGATGAATGTGAGGGACCAAAAAAAAAATCACTACCAATCAACTTTAAATTGCCTGAAACGTACTCCTAACAGGTTTTTGGGGAACATTTTTTTTTTCGTTTCGGTAGTGACACCATTGTGTCACTACCGAAACGGATGAATGTTAGGGACAAAAAAAAAAGTCACTACCAATCAACTTTAAATTGCCTGAAACGTACTCCTAACAGGTTTTTGGGGGAACATTTTTTTTTCCGTTTCGGTAGTGTCACTACCGAAACGGGAAAAAAAATTACCAAGTCCAGAGCTCGATGAATGTTAGGGACCAAAAAAAAAATCACTACCAATCAACTTTAAATTGCCTGAAACGTACTCCTAACAGGTTTTTGGGGAAACATTTTTTTTTCCGTTTCGGTAGTGTCACTACTGAAACGGAAAAAAAAATACTAAGTCCAGAGCTCGATGAAAGTTAGGAACCAAAAAAAAAGTCACTACCAATCAACTTTAAATTGCCTGAAACGTACTCCTAACAGGTTTTTGGGGAAACTTTTTTTTTTTCGTTTCGGTAGTAACACCATTTTTTCGTCATTTTTCGTCACCAGCATTTTTTCGTCACCAGCATTTTTTGTCATTTTTCGTCACCAGCATTTTTTCGTCACCAGCATTTTTCGTCATTTTTCGTCACCAGCATTTTTTCGTCACCAGCATTTTTCGTCATTTTTCGTCACCAGCATCTTTCGTCATTTTTCGTCACCAGCATTTTTTCGTCACCAACATTTTTTTCGTCACCAGCATTTTTCGTCATTTTTCGTCACCAGCATTTTTCGTCATTTTTCGTCACCAGCATTTTTTCGTCACCAGCATTTTTCGTCATTTTTCGTCACCAGCATTTTTTCATCACCAGCATTTTTCGTAATTTTTCGTCACCAGCATTTTTTCGTCACCAGCATTTTTTCGTCACCAGCATTTTTTGTCATTTTTCGTCACCAGCATTTTTTCGTCACCAGCATTTTTTGTCATTTTTCGTCACCAGCATTTTTTCGTCACCAGCATTTTTTGTCATTTTTCGTCACCAGCATTTTTTCGTCACCAGCATTTTTTGTCATTTTTCGTCACCAGCATCTTTTCGTCACCAGCATTTTACGTCATTTTTCGTCACCAGCATTTTTCGTCACCAGCATTTTTTTCGTCACCAGCATTTTTCGTCATTTTTCGTCACCAGCATTTTTTCGTCACCAGCATTTTTCGTCATTTTTCGTCACCAGCATTTTTTTCGTCACCAGCATTTTTTCGTCACCAGCATTTTTTGTCATTTTTCGTCACCAGCATTTTTTTCGTCACCAGCATTTTTTCGTCATTTTTCGTCACCAGCATTTTTTCGTCACCAGCATTTTTTGTCATTTTTCGTCACCAGCATTTTTTCGTCACTAGCATTTTCCGTCATTTTTCGTCAACAGCATTTTTTCGTCACCAGCATTTTTCGTCATTTTTCGTCACCAGCATTTTTTCGTCACCAGCATTTTTTGTCATTTTTCGTCACCAGCATTTTTTTCGTCACCAGCATTTTTCGTCACCAGCATTTTTTCGTCACCAGCATTTTTCGTAATTTTTCGTCACCAGCATTTTTCGTCATTTTTCGTCACCAGCAGTTTTCGTCATTTTTCGTCACCAACATTTTTCGTCATTTTTCGTCACCAGCATCTTTCGTCACCAGCATTTTTTCGTCACCAGCATTTTTCGTCATTTTTCGTCACTAGCATTTTTTCGTCACCAGCATTTTTCGTCATTTTTCGTCACCAGCATTTTTCGTCATTTTTCGTCACCAGCATTTTTTCGTCACCAGCATTTTTCGTCATTTTTCGTCATTTTTCGTCACCAGCATTTTTTTCGTCACCAGCATTTTTCGTCACCAGCATTTTTCGTCATTTTTCGTCACCAGCATCTTTCGTCACCAGCATTTTTTCGTCACCAGCATTTTTCGTCATTTTTCGTCACTAGCATTTTTTCGTCACCAGCATTTTTCATCATTTTTCGTCACCAGCATTTTTCGTCATTTTTCGTCACCAGCATTTTTTCGTCACCAGCATTTTTCGTCATTTTTCGTCACCAGCATTTTTTTCGTCACCAGCATTTTTCGTCATTTTTCGTCACCAGCATTTTTCGTCATTTTTCGTCACCAACAGTTTTCGTCATTTTTCGTCACCAGCATTTTTCGTCATTTTTCGTCACCAGCATCTTTCGTCACCAGCATTTTTTGTCATTTTTCGTCACCAGCATTTTTCGTAATTTTTCGTCACCAGCAGTTTTCGTCATTTTTCGTCACCAGCATTTTTCGTCATTTTTCGTCACCAGCATCTTTCGTCACCAACATTTTTTCGTCACCAGCATTTTTTCGTCACCAGCATTTTTTCGTCTTTTTTCGTCACCAGCATTTTTTCGTCACCAGCATTTTTTTCGTCACAAGTATTTTTCGTCACCAGCATTTTTTCGTCACCAGCATTTTTCGTCATTTTTCGTCACCAGCATTTTTTGTCATTTTTCGTCACCAGCATTTTTTCGTCACCAGCATTTTTCGTAATTTTTCGTCACCAGCATTTTTTCATCACCAGCATTTTTCGTCACCAGCATTTTTTTCGTCACCAGCATTTTTCGTCATTTTTCGTCACCAGCATTTTTTCGTCACCAGCATTTTTCGTAATTTTTCGTCACCAGCATTTTTTGTCATTTTTCGTCACCAGCATTTTTTCGTCACCAGCATTTTTCGTCATTTTTCGTCACCAGCATTTTTTCGTCACCAGCATTTTTTGTCATTTTTCGTCACCAGCATTTTTTCGTCACCAGCATTTTTCGTCATTTTTCGTCACCAGCATTTTTCGTCACCAGCATTTTTTCGTCACCAGCATTTTTCGTCATTTTTCGTCACCAGCATTTTTTGTCATTTTTCGTCACCAGCATTTTTTTCGTCACCAGCATTTTTCGTCATTTTTCGTCACCAGCATTTTTTTCGTCACCAGCATTTTTCGTCATTTTTCGTCACCAGCATTTTTCGTCATTTTTTGTCACCAGCATTTTACGTCATTTTTCGTCACCAGCATTTTTCGTCATTTTTCGTCACCAGCATTTTTTCGTCACCAGCATTTTTTCGCCTTTTTTCGTCACCAGCATTTTTTCGTCACCAGCATTTTTTTCGTCACCAGTATTTTTCGTCATTTTTCGTCACCAGCATTTTTTCGTCACCAGCATTTTTTCGTCACCAGCATTTTTCGTCATTTTTCGTCACCAGCATTTTTCGTCATTTTTCGTCACCAGCATTTTTTCGTCACCAGCATTTTTTCGTCTTTTTTCGTCACCAGCATATTTTTCGTCACCAGCATTTTTCGTCATTTTTCGTCACCAGCATTTTTTCGTCACCAGCATTTTTCGTCATTTTTCGTCACCAGCATTTTTCGTCATTTTTCGTCACCAGCATTTTTTTCGTCACCAGCATTTTTCGTCATTTTTCGTCACCAGCACTTTTCGTCATTTTTTGTCACCAGCATTTTACGTCATTTTTCGTCACCAGCATTTTTCGTCATTTTTCGTCACCAGCATTTTTTCGTCACCAGCATTTTTTCGTCTTTTTTCGTCACCAGCATTTTTTCGTCACCAGCATTTTTTTCGTCACCAGTATTTTTCGTCATTTTTCGTCACCAGCATTTTTTCGTCACCAGCATTTTTCGTCATTTTTCGTCACCAGCATTTTTCGTTATTTTTCGTCACCAGCATTTTTTCGTCACCAGCATTTTTTCGTCTTTTTTCGTCACCAGCATATTTTTCGTCACCAGCATTTTTCGTCATTTTTCGTCACCAGCATTTTTTCGTCACCAGCATTTTTCGTCATTTTTCGTCACCAGCATTTTTCGTCATTTTTCGTCACCAGCATTTTTTTCGTCACCAGCATTTTTCGTCATTTTTCGTCACCAGCATTTTACGTCATTTTTCGTCACCAGCATTTTTTCGTCACCAGCATTTTTCGTCATTTTTCGTCACCAGCATTTTTCGTCATTTTTCGTCACTAGCATTTTTCGTCATTTTTCGTCACCAGCATTTTTTCGTCACCAGCATTTTTCGTCATTTTTCGTCACCATCATTTTTCGTCACCAGCATTTTTCGTCATTTTTCGTCGCTAGCATTTTTCGTCATTTTTCGTCACCAGCATTTTTTCGTCACCAGCATTTTCCGTCATTTTTCGTCATCAGCATTTTTTCGTCACCAGCATTTTTCGTCATTTTTCGTCACCAGCATTTTTCGTCACCAGCATTTTTTCGTCACCAGCATTTTTCGTAATTTTTCGTCACCAGCATTTTTCGTCATTTTTCGTCACCAGCATTTTTTTCGTCACCAGCATTTTTCGTCATTTTTCGTCACCAGCACTTTTCGTCATTTTTTGTCACCAGCATTTTACGTCATTTTTCGTCACCAGCATTTTTCGTCATTTTTCGTCACCAGCATTTTTTCGTCACCAGCATTTTTTCGTCTTTTTTCGTCACCAGCATTTTTTCGTCACCAGCATTTTTTTCGTCACCAGTATTTTTCGTCATTTTTCGTCACCAGCATTTTTTCGTCACCAGCATTTTTCGTCATTTTTCGTCACCAGCATTTTTCGTTATTTTTCGTCACCAGCATTTTTTCGTCACCAGCATTTTTTCGTCTTTTTTCGTCACCCGCATATTTTTCGTCACCAGCATTTTTCGTCATTTTTCGTCACCAGCATTTTTTCGTCACCAGCATTTTTCGTAATTTTTCGTCACCAGCATTTTTCGTCATTTTTCGTCACCAGCATTTTTTTCGTCACCAGCATTTTTCGTCATTTTTCGTCACCAGCATTTTTCGTCATTTTTCGTCACCAGCATTTTTTCGTCACCAGCATTTTTCGTCATTTTTCGTCACCAGCATTTTTCGTCATTTTTCGTCACCAGCATTTTTTCGTCACCACTATTTTTCGTCATTTTTCGTCACCATCATTTTTCGTCACCAGCATTTTTCGTCATTTTTCGTCGCTAGCATTTTTCGTCATTTTTCGTCACCAGCATTTTTTCGTCACCAGCATTTTCCGTCATTTTTCGTCATCAGCATTTTTTCGTCACCAGCATTTTTCGTCATTTTTCGTCACCAGCATTTTTCGTCATTTTTCGTCACCAGCATTTTTCGTCATTTTTCGTCACCAGCATCTTTCGTCACCAACATTTTTTCGTCACCAGCATTTTTTCGTCTTTTTTCGTCACCAGCATTTTTTCGTCACCAGCATTTTTTTCGTCACCAGTATTTTTCGTCATTTTTCGTCACCAGCATTTTTTCGTCACCAGCATTTTTCGTCACCAGCATTTTTTGTCTTTTTTCGTCACCAGCATTTTTTCGTCACCAGCATTTTTTTCGTCACCAGCATTTTTTCGTCACCAGCATTTTTTGTCATTTTTCGTCACCAGCATTTTTTTCGTCACCAGCATTTTTCGTCATTTTTCGTCACCAGCATTTTTCCGTCACCAGCATTTTTCGTCATTTTTCGTCACCAGCATTTTTCGTCATTTTTCTTCACCAGCATTTTTTTCGTCACCAGCATTTTTCGTCATTTTTCGTCACCAGCATTTTTTCGTCACCAGCATTTTTCGTAATTTTTCGTCACCAGCATTTTTCGTCATTTTTCGTCACCAGCATCTTTCGTCACCAGCATTTTTTCGTCACCAGCATTTTTTCGTCTTTTTTCGTCACCAGCATTTTTCGTCATTTTTCGTCACCAGCATTTTTTTCGTCACCAGCATTTTTCGTCATTTTCGTCACCAGCATTTTTTCGTCACCAGCATTTTTCGTCATTTTTCGTCACCAGCATTTTTTCGTCACCAGCATTTTTCGTCACCAGCATTTTTCGTCATTTTTCGTCACCAGCATTTTTTTCGTCACCAGCATTTTTCGTCATTTTTCGTCACCAGCATTTTTCGTCATTTTTCGTCACCAGCATTTTTTTGTCACCAGCATTTTTCGTCATTTTTCGTCACCAGCATTTTACGTCATTTTTCGTCACCAGCATTTCTCGTCATTTTCCGTCATTTTTCGTCACCAGCATCTTTCGTCACCAACATTTTTTCGTCACCAGCATTTTTTCGTCACCAGCATTTTTTTCGTCACCAGTATTTTTCGTCATTTTTCGTCACCAGCATTTTTTCGTCATTTTTCGTCACCAGCATTTTTTCGTCACCAGATTTTTTTGTCATTTTTCGTCACCAGCATTTTTTTCGTCACCAGCATTTTTCGTCATTTTTCGTCACCAGCATTTTTTCGTCACCAGCATTTTTCGTAATTTTTCGTCACCAGTATTTTTTGTCATTTTTCGTCACCAGCATTTTTTTCGTCACCAGCATTTTTCGTCATTTTTCGTCACCAGCATTTTTCGTCACCAGTATTTTTCGTCATTTTTCGTCACCAGCATTTTTTTCGTCACCAGCATTTTTCGTCATTTTTCGTCACCAGCATTTTTCGTCACCAGCATTTTTCGTCATTTTTCGTCACCAGCATTTTTCGTCATTTTTCGTCACCAGCATTTTTTCGTCACCAGCATTTTTCGTCACCAGCATTTTTTCGTCACCAGCATTTTTTGTCATTTTTCGTCACCAGCATTTTTTTCGTCACCAGCATTTTTCGTCATTTTTCGTCACCAGCATTTTTTCGTCACCAGCATTTTTCGTCATTTTTCGTCACCAGCATTTTTCGTCATTTTTCATCACCAGCATTTTTTTCGTCACCAGCATTTTTCGTCATTTTTCGTCACCAGCATTTTTTCGTCACCAGCATTTTTCGTAATTTTTCGTCACCAGCATTTTTCGTCATTTTTCGTCACCAGCATCTTTCGTCACCAGCATTTTTTCGTCACCAGCATTTTTTCGTCTTTTTTCGTCACCAGCATTTTTCGTCATTTTTCGTCACCAGCATTTTTTTCGTCACCAGCATTTTTCGTCATTTTCGTCACCAGCATTTTTTCGTCACCAGCATTTTTCGTCATTTTTCGTCACCAGCATTATTTCGTCACCAGCATTTTTCGTCATTTTTCGTCACCAGCATTTTTCGTCATTTTTCGTCACCAGCATTTTTTCATCACCAGCATTTTTTGTAATTTTTCGTCACCAGCATTTTTCGTCATTTTTCGTCACCAGCATTTTTTCATCACCAGCATTTTTTGTAATTTTTCGTCACCAGCATTTTTTTCGTCACCAGCATTTTTCGTCATTTTTCGTCACCAGCATTTTTCGTCATTTTTCGTCACCAGCATTTTTTCGTCACCAGCATTTTTCGTCATTTTTCGTCACCAGCATTTTTTGTCATTTTTCGTCACCAGCATTTTTTCGTCACCAGCATTTTCCGTCATTTTTCGTCACCAGCATTTTTTCGTCACCAGCATTTTTCGTCATTTTTCGTCACCAGCATTTTTTGTCATTTTTCGTCACCAGCATTTTTTCGTCACCAGCATTTTTCGACATTTTTCGTCACCAGCATTTTTTTCGTCACCAGCATTTTTCGTCATTTTTCGTCACCAGCATTTTTTCGTCACCAGCATTTTTCGTCATTTTTCGTCACCAGCATTTTTCGTCATTTTTCGTCACCAGCATTTTTTTGTCACCAGCATTTTTCGTAATTTTTCGTCACCAGCATTTTACGTCATTTTTCGTCACCAGCATTTTTCGTCATTTTTCGTCACCAGCATTTTTCGTCATTTTTCGTCACCAGCATTTTTTGTCATTTTTCGTCACCAGCATTTTTTCGTCACCAGCATTTTTCGTCATTTTTCGTCACCAGCATTTTTTCATCACCAGCATTTTTCGTCACCAGCATTTTTTTCGTCACCAGCATTTTTCGTCATTTTTCGTCACCAGCATTTTTTCGTCACCAGCATTTTTCGTAATTTTTCGTCACCAGCATTTTTTGTCATTTTTCGTCACCAGCATTTTTTCGTCACCAGCATTTTTCGTCATTTTTCGTCACCAGCATTTTTTTCGTCACCAGTATTTTTCGTCATTTTTCGTCACCAGCATTTTTTCGTCACCAGCATTTTTCGTCATTTTTCGTCACCAGCATTTTTTGTCATTTTTCGTCACCAGCATTTTTTCGTCACCAGCATTTTTCGTCATTTTTCGTCACCAGCATTTTTTCGTCACCAGCATTTTTTGTCATTTTTCGTCACCAGCATTTTTTCGTCACCAGCATTTTCCGTCATTTTTTTTTAAAATTGGTGTATATTGTTATACACTCCCAAACTAAACAACGCTAAAATAAATACATAAAGCCAAACTCATGTAGATTCACAATGTCAGCTCTGAGAGGTTTAAAAATATTATCATCCCTCTCTATGTTAGAAAAAAAAGAATCACACCCTGTGTGAAGGTAGCGGCGCCTTTGATACATTATGTCATCGATATGTGTTTATAATGTGTTTATAGCCATGTGTCACGTGAAGCTTGACCAATCACTTTGTTGACGGGTCTGACCAATCAGAACGTTGACGAGTCTGACCAATCAGAACGTTGACGGGTCTGACCAATCAGAACGTTGACGGGTCTGACCAATCAGAACGTTGACGGTGAACACGGACAAAGTCAGGTATAGAGCAGGATCCGCTCTAGCGCCGCTAAAAAAACAGAAAGTAAATAACGTAATTAGGAGTCATTTTAGCACCTACCTACAATAGACAGAATATCTATGTAGAATGTTCTCCTTTACTTTGTAGTGACCATGGGTTGTCATAGCAACACATATGATGTCGTAATAAAATCTATACTATATCACACCCATTATTAGTATATATTATTATTGTCAGGTGTGGAAAAATATAAATAATTCACTTGAGCAGAACTCCCTAAACTGTATGAAATGTCCCAAAGAAAATGAAAAATGTTCATAAAATATTCATCAAATATATGAAACTTCAACAATAGTGCAGAGAAAACGTAGGCCTACAGTAGAACTACTAGTGATTTATCTGGCCTGGCTGAGGGAAACCAAGGTTATGCTCATATATATTACAAGTCAATCCACCATAAGAAGTGTCCATGGCACAGTCACTACAAAGTGAAGGAGAACATTCTACATAGATATTCACATTTTACACTTCATGTTCCCTTTATCGTAGGCAGTAGTGGAAAAAGTACTCAATACTGCAATGTGGAAGTACTCTGTTACAAGTAAAATGTATCTATAAAATGTATCAAAATGTTCTTAAAGTACCAAAAGTAAAAGTACTACAATGTTTGAAAATAGCAGATCTACAAGCTCACAACGCATCGCGATTGTGAGCTTGTAGCTTGTAGCTTATGTGTGTGTACACAGGCAGGTAGCATAGTTAGCATTGCTAGCATTCTCAAACCAATCTAAAGGCAATTTCCAAATGGTAAAATATAAAAGAGCAATAACATCATCAAGAGAACAAGATAATAATAACACAGCACACAGTTAGTAGAAGTAACTTTACCTTTACAAATAATAGGTTGTTGGCTTGTGTCTGATGAGCTGTATGTAAACACTATGGAGACAAATCCACTGATCCACTGACTGTTGACCTGGATGTGACATCATACACAAGGACCAAAAGACAGCACGTGAGCTCCATCGAGTGGACTGGCTGTATTCCAATATTTAACAGTGGTTTATAACATAGACATATAAAGGTAGACGCCTCCTTCGGCTCTGAAGCGTTCGTATCTCGGGCGCGCTTCCTTGTTCCGCAGGGCTAGCCCATATAAGGCTTGGGCTAGCCTTCCACTTCCTTCCGCTTCAGCAGGGCAAGCTGGAAACTTCCATGTGCGTCACAGAAGGGGGCGTTTGGTAGGCCAATCAGTGGCAGGTGGGGCGGGTCTTTTCTTAAGAGGCGGAAAATCTATCCTGACGCAAATGGGCGTGGCCTATATGGGGAGTTGCTTCATGACCCAAGGAATCTAGCGAAAAAAATGTATTTTACGACCTACGGTTCAAGAGTTATAGGCCAAAACGTAAAGGGGGCTTTTATAGCGCCACCATGAAGCCGACTGGTGTACTTTTCTGTTTGATAATTTCGGACTAAATTATGCACCTCCCCTCCAAGTCTTGTAACTCTAGCCCTTACAGTTTCTGAGAAAAAAATACTTGAAATCGAGTTTTTTCATATTCCCATTAAAGTAAATAAACGCGCATGATGAAGCCGGTCATTTTGACATATGGCATGTGGGATAATGAGTGTCCTAGTCTCGCACCCAATCAAACTCTGCAGCCGCACTGAGGCCCCCGGACATTACCTGTTTGCTTTCTAAACTCGATCTAGCCTTTGATTGCCTTTCAATAAAACCATATTTGATAGACATAGGTATCACCTACATGTTACTGATTATAGGGAATGTTATATTATTGTAATCCGTTGTTTATTTCCTGAGCAATGGAATTATGTTGCCGCTAAAACTCTTGGGGTTGCAACATGGCAACCCTGTTTGCCATGTTGCCATGGAGACCTATGGAGCTTTATGATTGGGTAGTGGGAAAGGCCTCACGTGATTGGCTCAGACCCGGAAGTGCAGAGTGCCAAAAAAAAAGTTTTGCAACTTGTAGAAAGTTTTGCAATCTGTAGAAAGTTTTGCAATCTGTAAATAAACTATCGTTCATTGTAAATATAATTCTACAATTACAACATGTTTAACACATGTTACAAACACACCAAAAAATATATATAGCAAAAAAGTTTTAAATCTTTTTTTATGGACATTCTTACGAATAAAAATCTTTTGCTTACAAATACAAAACTTTTTTTTACAAATACAAATCTTTTTATCACAAATACAAATCTTTTATTTACGAATACAAATATATTTTTTTACGGGTACAAATTATTTTTACGAATACAAATAGTTTTTTTACAAATACAAAATTTGTTTACAAATACAAAATCTTTTTACAAGTACAAAATAATATTGGCACTAAATTGAGCCCATAGCCAACACCCATCTCAAAATATTTTGTTCCAGGGACCCCCAGAAGCAAAGATTTGAGTTACAAATGTTTGCTTTAAAAGAATATTTATTCAAAGATTTGCACACATTATCACAATTTTTCAAAAATAGCAGATCTACAAGCTCATAGCGCGGCACTCGGTGTGTGTTGTATATCTACTATTTTTGAATAGCCAAAGTGTAAAATAATGCATTTTTTAAGTGACACAGATGCGTTCCAGGTCTTAATGGGTTAAGACACCATTAGCACATTGGTGTCTTCTAATGTGCTAATGTGCTCCTGTCTGCCTCATTTATTTCTACCACTCTTGACTGACAGGTAGTCAAGAGTGGTACTGTAGCCTCCCCAACAGTGGGGCATATAGAGAGAGATCATCAGCTCGGACAACAGCACTGTTTCCATTTGTGTGTACAGTTGTGATTGGATAGCTTATAAAAAGCTGAACTGTCCAATATTGCAAATGTTTCCTCTTCTACCCCGGATTTCAACCCGGGTCTCCTGCGCAAGTGCTGAAATCTTTACCACTGAGCTAATAGAGCCTGCCTGCCTGCTCAGGGGTTACATTTAATATTGACCTCAGATCACAAATTGTGTCACACTTCTGTGTACTATCTGAATAAAGGCAGAAAAGACCCCGTTCTGACCAGTGACAGCAGCCGCTATGCAGACTCCTTTTGGCAGTTTCTCATAGAGTTCAATGTAAAAAGACAGTGGGCGGCCCCCCTGAGTTAGTGTCGAAGTGTCCTTGAGCAAGTCACGGAACCCCTAATTGCTCCCGATGAGCAGGTTGGTGCCTTGCATATGGCTTCGGTGTATGAATGTTTGTGTGAATGGGTGAATGTAATGCACAATCTATGTAAAGCGCTTTGGATAAAATCGCTATATAAATGCACCATTTACCATCTTTTTTTATTTAAAGGCACTTGGTGTGAATATGACTGCTTTCTTCAGGAAAGTCTCAATTACACACCTTACTGACAATTGTCTGATAAACATGCTGTAGAGAACAAAGAGGTAAAGGGAGAGTCAGCAGAAAGTTGTCTGTTGAACACTAGTCTTTCTTCAAGCCAGAGAGAGATTGGTGTAACTCTGATTACATGTATTCAGAGTTCACCTTTACATTATTATGCTTACAGTAATGGCTTAATAACACACTACGCTCTTGGTGTGTGTGTGTGTGGGGGGGGGGGGGGGACTTTTGTTATGAAAGACTCAACTTGAGACAGAGTCCCCTCCAGGGCAAATTTACTTTCAAATTTCAAAGGAAAGAGAAACATGTTTAACTGTCTAGAACCAAAATCATGTTCTTTTAACCATCAAGAGAATTATAAATTGTTATTACAAAGAGTAGGCCCTTCAAACATGTTCGAGAAGATCTCTCTCTCTCCATCGGGCATCAAAGCCACAGAGTGTCTGATTATGGGGACTACGTTATTCATTAAAACACAGTGTGGTCATGGTTGCACGCTACCGGGATCTATGATGTACAATCACTTCTTGCACTTTTGATACAAGAGGTGACTGACAACAGTCTAGTGAGATAAAACACAAGACGAATGATCATAAAAGACAGAGATGAAAAGCTAGACACATTGAGGTGAAATTACTATTATAGTATTCATGTGCATTATGATAAAAGAATAGCCTATCTTTAAATAAAATTGGCTTAAGGGAGGCCCCACTGTGACTCAGCCAAAACCATAAAAGGAGTTCCCAATGCAGCTGTATATTTGTATATTTCTTTGACCAGGGTCCCTCACAGGTCTATATAGGTCCCTTCCTTTTTTCCCGCTACACCAAACCTCAGCCTGAAAATAGCCAATCTACAGGCTCTCAATGCATTGCAAAGCAAATTTTTCCTATTCGTAGTTTGATTAACTTTATACTGTAGGGCTTAAGCCATAAGTGGTTAAATGGTAAAGCATGTCTAGTTGTGATTGTCAGTGGGTGACTGATACAAATTAATCCCACTTTTTAAAGTATGCTTGGTGAATGCTGAGTGAGTTGTGCGCCATCACAAACTGGAATTATTTTTGAAAAACTTCTGTTTTGAACATAAATTATTCTTTGTGTGAAGCTAGTTGAGAGTATATAAGATACCGTATAAAAGAGAAAAGTAGTAATTAGAATTCCAAGGGTCAGCCTTGGGAAGCCTTCAACAATAGCTAAAAAGCTAAATGCAAAGCTGAATAAAAGAAAATCACACACGCACATAGATGCACACGCATACACATATACACAGAAATTCCTTGCTTCAGTTGTGCCTGTCTTTCAATGTCTTTGAAACATTGGATAAAGGTCTATACTTCCTTTTTAATGCAATTAGAAATGAAAGAAACTTCTACAGCACTTTTCTGAGGAGAACAAAATGGTCAATGGACAAAAGGCCATTTTTTCCCTTTTTCAATCAAAGTCCTTGGTTCTCTGTAAGTGCATCAGCTCGCTAATTAAATATTATGTTTAACGAACAATGCCCCTTTGCAAAGCTTTCGGGATTGCTTGACTCAGAGAAATCAGCACAGCCTTGATAATCAGGAATGGAGCACTGGTAGCTTTGAGGAAGGTAAAGAACACCATTGTCGCCCCATTTCCCTCCTCTTTTGACCTGACATGATCATTGGGAAGCGTTCCTGCAATGACAAGACCCTTTTGTTGTGCTTGCCTCAGATAGAAGGACATACTAATGCAATTATACAGAGTGCAAGAGGTCTCAATGTCACCTCCCCTGCATTGTATCTGCGTCCATTTCACATAATATCTCTAATCTGTTGACTAACTATACAAGTATACTGATAGACAATGTGTGTCTTTAGGCCAATATTCCCTGCTCCATTTCTTCCCCTATACAAGCAGCTACTGTATACATCAGACAAAGGTAGATAGACCATGGTAGGTTTTTATTATGCATACATACACATAACCACATAACCACACTGGTAAGTACTACTTTCTGCGAATGCATTAAAATAAGCTCGCAGTTTTTTTAACCTAATGCAGGCACCGGTATTAAGAGCAAATGAATTAAGATACTGTACAATAATTAGCACCTGGGTGTTATTTTCTGACTGGTTAAATTGATGACAACAGTATTTCTCAGAAGCGGGCAGCTGCTAAACCCAATGGATTGAGTGCTGCTGAACTCAATGTAAAGAGCATACTGCATAGCACTTGAGGAAAGTGCTCCATTACCTGTGTACTGTAGCTCATTGGATAGGGCATGGCACTAACACCATCTGGGTTAAGGGTTCCATTCCCTGTGGAGCAGGGTAAAGCATATTAAAATGGTGGCCAAGGTTGGGGGGTTCAATTCCCAGTAGGACTATACCCTGCACACAAACAATGTATCAACTCATACTGTGAGGCGCTATACAAGTTCCAATAAATGACATGTTTAATATACACACCCAATCATCTACTTCATTACAATTATACAGGGTTAATCTATTTCACATTCTCTCTACTTGAACAACAATAGGGACCTAGCCCTCACTAAGTACAAATAAAACAGAAAATCCCTGTGTTATCATCATCTTGAAATAATACACTAGTTGTAAGTGGACCGAAGTGGAAACAGTTGTATTTTTTTTCCAGCAGAGTTGAATAAGCCTGCAAATAACCCTCTTATGGGGCTTTTATGATCCATCCTCAGTTACTGTGGCTGTGCAACTGGGCTAAAATGTGGGAGCAATTAATGCGCTTCTGGCACGAGCAGCTATCTCAATTTGCCAAATAGGCTTATCGGCACGCGGTGCGTGGTTAAAACAAATATTTGAAAAATCACTGCGATAGCAAAACAGATTAACGAAGCCTATAGCCTGAAATAACAGACAGAGCAACACACAATAAAGAGAGAAAAAAAGAAAGGTTCAAAAATCTTATTCAATGCCTACTTCTCTGTAGTGGTTTTAACTTAATGCCGGACAATTAGAGCAAGAGAGTACGCTACGTGTTCTGTATCATTGAGCTCTTGTCTGGGCTTGTAAAGTGGCACAGACTTTTAACTACTTGTGTTTTGCACCACGTCTACACTCTGTTTCTTAACTCAGAGTCAATCCAAAATATTTCTCCTTCTTCTCAAAATAGTGGTTGAGTCTCGCCTTTGCATACCTGAAAGGAGAGAAAAAAGTGGGTTGAGAAGGTAGGCATTTGCTTACAATACAGTAATAAATACGTTGAATCTAAAATAAATTCAATAGGATAATAATGCTGCCTGAATACACATATTGGAGAATTTAAGAATTTCTAAGAATAAATTGATCATACCGTACAAGCAGTGTTTTTTTTCATGTGTGTGAGAGAGCGCAGGCCAGAGTGACCTTGTTATCGTCAAAAGCTAAACAAGAACTATGGCATGAGACTCCACTGCACAATCCTACAGAGTCTGTACTTCACAGACACCAGGATACTGACCAGGATACTGAAACCAGGATACTGACCAGGATACTGACACCAGGATACTGACCAGGATACTGATACCAGGATACTGATACCAGGATATACTGACATCAGGATACTGATACCAGGATACTGACATCAGGATACTGACAGCAGGATACTGACATCAGGACCAGGATTGACACCAAGACCATGATACTGACACCAGGATACTGACACCAGGACCATTACACTGACACCAGGATACTGACACCAGGATCAGGATACTGACAGCAGGACCATGATAACTGACCAGGATACTGACAGCAGGACCATGACACTGACACCAGGATACTGACACCAGGACCATGACACTGACACCAGGATATTGACACCAGGATCAGGATACTGACAGCAGGTCCATGATAACTGACCAGGATACTGACACCAGGATATTGACACCAGGATCAGGATACTGACAGCAGGACCATGATAACTGACCAGGATACTGACACCAGCACCATGATACTGACACCAGGATAGAGGATACTGACACATATCATCACACATAATCAATTATTAGGCTTGTCTGACCATTTAAAAAAAAAACTACACAAAACAAAACAACAGATCTACAAACTGACATGCAAGTCTTTGTGACACGTTGTTAGCTTATAGATCTGCAAAGATTCCGATTATGTCATTTGCGGGCAAAGCAGGGTCTCAGTCTTAATGTCCCAGTATACGTACATTTTTTTAAAATGAACTGGGCATGGACAAGACACATGGCAAACCTTTAACCGTTTTACAGCTTCATTACACACATTCACACCTGGGAGCTGCCCAGTGCAATAACAATTTAATACTGTTGGCCACTACTGCCCAGTACAACCTCAGTCTTATACTGTTGCATGGAGCAATAAGTGTCTTGCACAAGGGCATCTTGCCATTAATTGTTGAGAGAGTGGATAGAATGTATCACTCACATGCCCCACCCAAATGAGTTTGTCCAGGGATTGGAATCGACAACCGTGGAACTACAAGCATGTTTCGCAAGGCCACACCAAGAGAGATGCAACAGATAGATTGTATTGAATAATTCCACAGCCTGTCCTACTAACGCAATCTCATGTTGTACCTAAATCTAACTCTTTGATTCAATTTAAAAACACACACACACACACACACACACACACACACACACACACACACACACACACACACACACACACACACACACACACACACACACACACACACACACACACACACACACACACACACACACGTTTAACTCTAATCCTAACTTAAACCCACATGTCTAACCTTAACCATTAACCTTAACCCTGATTCTATAAAAACAGCATGCACACACAAGGAAGGCAAGAATGCCTCCTTACAATAGATTGGTTGGACACATCAAACAGAGTTTCTTTCAAGTATTCACTGGCTGGAGGGACAAGAGAACCAGAGAATCTTTTGAGCAGAGAGCTATTAGAGAAAAGAAAGGAAAAATAAAAGCCAGGGTCTCTCTGAAGGCCTGACGTGAAATATTCAGTGCAGGGAAGTGTGACATTGTGAGTGAGAATCAGAGAGTTCAGATCCAATAAGCAAATGCAGCGGGTAAGAATAGGTACAGTAGTGATTTCAATCCTGATCAAGGAAAATGCATGACTTTCCTTTCCTGAGCCAGACAATAGGACCGTTCAGAGGGAGACGGCTAAAGCTGGGCTCACCCTACAGGAGTTTTAAGGTAGCTCTTTAAGGTGGTTTTAAGGAAAGCGTCTGTAGCCGAATATCTGTTGTCGAATTGGCGGTGTGCACGCTGTGAAGTCGGTCGTAAGTTGTAGGGAAACATCGAAAGCTGACCGAACTTGCTCGGCCGGCCTTCGACCGCCGGGCTGGCGGAGAGGAGGTATTGTAGAGCTCTCTGGTTGGCTGCTAGGAGGGATAGAAGCGGACCCTTTCTAAAATGCAATACAGAGTCGTGCTCGTAGTAAATTTATTTTGTCTGAATACAGCGCATATCCATGGTATAAATATTGCTACTGCTGCATGTGTTCTCAAAATGCAGGCACTAAAAGTGTGGGACGGTGCACACACACACACGTGTGTGGTTCATCGTATTCAAACACCTGCTGTCAGCTAACTAAGCGTATATACCGTATCTTTAACTTACAGTATCAATATCATTAGCACTTACTGCTGCTTTTCTTTAAGGAAAATAGGTTTCACTTGAATTTAGTTTTATCATTGTAAACCTGAGTGCTCATTCTCCTACTATTTCATGGGACAATGGATATACAGGGAGGATAGATTGGCTATTTTATCAATTGAAAATTATGATTATAATGATGAAACGTTTAGCCAACTGTTTAGCCAATTGTTTTGCCAACGTTTAGCCAAAATGATGATTATAATGATGAAACGTTTAGCCAACTGATTAGCCAACTTCGTGGATGCGCAAGGCTCGTGCAGTTAGTATCATACAGTAGGCTACTTGTACTTGAACAGAAATTACTAGCTCCATTTTTTCCCCAAATCATTCTAGCTATTTATTATATTTTGATCCTTAATTGAAGCAAAAATGATATGGCCATGAGTGCATTGCGCTGCCGCTTACTGTAGGCATGCAGTGTTTATTGTTTTGGATAACAATAGGCTTTACTTTACTGGAGTATTTCCAAATTGTAATACTTTCACTTTTACTCCACTACATCTCAGAGGCTAATATAGTACTTTTACTCCACTACAATGAATTTGAAAACTTTAGTTATTAGTTACTTTGCAGATTATTATTACAAAACATACATTAACATTAACCACACATTAACCACTTCAGCCCTATACTTAGGCTGTTTGAAAATAGTAGATCTACAAGCTCACAACGCGTCGCGATGATCGGCTATTTTCAAAAGATTTTTATACATATCTAACTTGTGAAATGGGGCATTCTGGATGATGAGTACTTTTACTTTTGGTACTTCAAGTATATTTTGATGCCAATACCTTTGTACTTTTACTCAAGTGCATTTTTAATACCAGACTTGTACGTGTAACTGAGACTACTGTACATTGTGGTGTTGGTACTTTTACTTACAGTAAGTAAAACATTTGAGTACTTCTTCCATCACTGATTGTATCATTATCTCCTCATCTTAAACATGCACACACACCACAAGATTTGTAATTAAATGTGCATGATGACTATCATGTCTGGCTTAAAGAATGAACCACCACGTGTTTCCTCCATCTGAGCTGTCCAACACACAGAGCACTGGGGGACCCCGGGAAAAGTGAAAAATCACTGCAACTTTATAAAGGTCCCTGTTCGCCGATTGGTCGTTATGTCACTATAGACTCTATAAAGTCTACTGTAGAACACACAGTAGCACTCAATGTGCTCTATTATAGTATAGAGTACACTGAGTGCTGCTGTGTGTTGTTGCCAACACAGTTGATGAGACCATTTAGTAATTAAAGCCTCTGTGCTTTATTGACCACACATGTATTGCTGCATCAAGTCTGTAAGGTACATGAGTACGTGTAGCCCAGCCTTATTGTCTCCGCCAGGCCGAAGGCATAGCCGAGTAAATGTTTTGCACCCTGTCCGTCCCTCCGCGCGTGTGTGTGTGTGTGTGTACGTCTGTGAACAGCTAATCTCCGGAACCGTTGGCTTGATCGCAGCAAAACTGTGCACACTCACTCCCTGAGAACCTCTGCCCTAAACATTTCACATGGGCCTGTTATAACGCCACCAGGAGGCAGTTTTTGCAAAACACATTTTTTGACAGTACACCTATAGATTTGTCCAAAGATCACACAATTCGGTATCTCTATAGTCATTAAACGAAAAGGGTCTTTCAGGTTTCTTTTCCATCCTGATTGGCTAAGATTGCTCCCTTATGAACAAAATGCCTCAAATCATGATCACAGCTTGCGATTTCCGTGAAATGTTGTTCAAATCAGCCTCAACAGGCCGATTTGTGTTTTTACCTATAACTGCACCGATCTGTGTAAAACTTTGTATGCGCACTCCCTAGAGGCCAAGGAGAAACCTTTGCCCTGCATTTTTCACATCTGCCTTTTATAGCACCACCAGGAGGCTGACTTGTGTAAAACCATTTTTTTAATATTTCACGCAAATCGGTACACAAGATCTCTATAGTCATGTGATCAAAACAGTTAGATTTTTTTATATTCCATCCTGATTGGCTAAGATTGAGTTTGCAGGAGTGGCCCGTTTTGAACAAACTGCCGCAAATCATGAACGCAGCGTCTGATTGCAGTGAAACTTTGCACGCACATTCGCACTACGTTGAGGAAGAAATGCCACCCTCCTGATTGGAGGGTGGCACACATTGCTTTCACACATTTCACACATTGCTGGCCCACAACAACCTACCTGACCGTGCTCTGAAGAGCACTTTTTCTAGTTAAAAATATCTTGTTTCCAATACTGACAGAAAATATCTATATATATAGAGAGAGATTTTGTGCGAAATCACATCACATGCTCACACTGTCTATGGCTGCCATTACATTAACCTCACATTCCTAAAATTACCACAATGCAATTCGCCCACTAGCACTGACCTGGCACGCCTACAGCATAAGAGACTATTGTGATCAATTGTCATCAAGTCAGCTGAATCTGAGAGTTGCCACAGGGCATGACTTCCATAGAAAACACAATGTTGTTTTGTATTTTGTATCAGTCATGTTGTAGAAAACTTCAATAAATGGGATTTCTGACTATGCTTTTGCCCTTGGCCATTATAACAAACCTTTGAAAATAGAAGTAGAAGAAGAAGAACACAGTAGTTTTCAAAAGCGTGGAAAATGGAAACATAGAGATTGAAGTTCGTCCTTTAATAAGCCCTTTCATAAAACCCTCAATGCCACATCAATTTTCACTCTCTTATACTGTAGCTTTGGCGAGGCCAAATAAAAAAGAACACATCATACTTGTTCCCTTTGCTGCTTATCTCTCTCCACCTGTAACTTCAGGTTGTATTGTTTCAAGAACTAAGCTTCAACTTCTGCTGTTTATGCAGCTTTCTGTGTTTTCAGTTTGACTGTTGTAAGGAGCGGGCTCGTTCTGGAGATTCTCTCTACCGATCGATTTCACACTCAACACAGCAGTTCCTTGGGTCCTTGGACCCACCAAATGCTGTTAACTTTTACCAAAGGTAAAATACAAAACATTTTTGGAGAAATAAACTTGTTTTCTGAAGCAATGTTATGTTAGCATTGCTTTCATTTCTTTACAAACATATTGTTGAACTGTTAAAGAATTGTGAAATGGAATTGGGAGTCTGCTTCCTATATTTCATGTAGGGGGGACAGACAGTAGGGGTGACACAAGAGAGAAGTCTCCACCGATCACTGTCAGGGGTCCTAAGCACATATATTTTTATTAATAAATAAAATAATGAATCAACAACAGGGGTTAAATAGGCTAAATAAAAAAATCCAGTGGACTTTGCAGAATTTTACAGAATTCAAATATTTTTCACATCAATATCGAACAATTATCCTTGTCTTCCATTAAAATCATCACATGTCACTTCTGCCTCTTCACAATCATTAATATTTGATATTTGGGCCATGTGCAATCATGTTTGACTCATGACTATCGTCTGCTGAAAATACCAGCAGTGCTCTCCTCATACATAATCACATTCATCCTGGCTTTTATTAAACTGGACACCTAAAAGTAGCATGTGCAGTATTTATCATCAGCAGCAACGAAACCGAGACGTTTTTCTATTCAGTGAAAATACCGGGAAGTGAACTCCCTCAATTTGAAGCAGGTATTCCATTTCACAATGTGCTTTTGTGAACAACCCCCACACCTCCCCTTTTGGGTTTGCAGTCAAACCCAGCCCCCCCCACCCCCCCATCAAAACACATGCAAGCGCGCACACACACACACACACACACACACACACACACACACACACACAATTTCCCCATAATAATGTCTTTGTCATGTAAAGGACTCGCCTCGCCAGCGTGTCCGCAAAATCCAAACCGCTGCCTCTCAGACACTTTCAGCACATGAACGGAATCTTGAAAAGAAAGTAAATATAGAGGGGGATCGAGGGGGTGTGTGTGTGTACGTATGTGTGTGTGGGGTGGGGGAGTAGCATTCCCCTTGTGGCTCCCTATTGTCACATCTCCATATGGGCCTGGTTAGAGCGCACGGCCCGACCGACGCCTGTCACACGATGGGAAGTCAGGAGAGATTTGGCCCAGGGGGATAACAGGGAAACAGGACTTAAGACGCACGCACGCGCTCGCACACGCACGCACGCACACTCGCACACAGTGTGTTAATGCAGACTCATTAGGAAGAATAAATGCTGAATAATCAAAGAGATTATGCACTTGGAAACCTGTAATTCTATGCTACAGTAATGTTGAATGTTGAAAATGCTGCTGCTCAAAAAAACACCATAATTGTGATTTCGCTGGTACTGCCTCCCCATTCCGTTTCTCCTATGTGAAAACTAAACTGTACACTGATTGGCTTTAACTAGACTGATGGCAACTGAGCATATAGTATGGACACAACAGACAACTAGCAATAGGCCAGCATGTGGCTAAATGTACATCGGCCTTGTGCGATAAACCATTTTAGCAAAAAAGCTACCCAAAATGGACATACAGCAGCATTTTGAACACATAGTAATTTCTTATAGCCGACTAGATGAAACAAAGGAGCATTTCATCCACACACAAAAAAGCATCCGCATTCTCCCTTCTCCAGCTCCTCGGCGCTCAGGGATTTTGAAACTAGAAGATGGGGTACAAGGTGATTGAATTGGGGGAAGCAGTACCTTCAAACATCAGTCCCCCCCCCACCCCCACCCACCACAAGCTACTACCCCTGCCCTTAAACTCATTTTGGTTAACCCCCCTAGTTAGAGAGGGAAGGTAACCTGACTCTGGCTGTGCACTTTAGGACAACCTCAGACGTCTAGCGGGTGCATGTGGCCAGTGCTGAGGGCCGGGGGCCCGGACCGGGGATTGGGGGATGAGAGGAGAAGGTATATAATGTAAGCGGTAGGAGCGACGATGGCTCTGCTGGAACAATAGAGGCTCTGTGTCTCAGAACCCCTCTGGATCACATTTCCTTCCAGGTCCACCGTCTAAATGAGACGGCCGTGTGCGCGTGTGTGAGTGTCTGAATATAAATATCAGCATGTGTGCATGTGCGTTTGTCTGTGTGCGTGCGTGCGTGCGTGCGTGCGGACCAGAGTGTTTCTACAAGGATGCGTGCGTGTTTTCTGTATGCATGTGCAGTATGTGTGTGTGTGGGTGTTTTTGTGCACATGTCTACATTGTGAATGATTGTATTGTGTCTATGCTGAGTGTGTGTGTGTGTTTAGTGGGGGTACCTATCGCTGCTTTAGCAAGAGGAGAGTTAGGGGAAAAGCCACACAGGGGAGGAGGGTGCCGTCTGTCGATAGCAATTAGGATCATCGTCATGACAGCGGTGGCGGCGGCAGACAGGCAGGCAGGCGGGCGGAGAGAAGGAGAGGGGGAGAAGGAGGGAACGGCAAACTTTTCACCCTTGTGAACTTCAGTATTGTCGGGTGCGGTAGGACAAGAATGTCTTCAGAAGCACTGGTCCAAAGTCCCTATCGATGCTATACGTTTTCCCTGTCAAGCCTTACGTATATCATGAAATGTGATCTTTTTCTTTTACACTCCATGATGTATGGGTTAGACGTGGCGAAAGCCAGTTGATTTATAATACTTCATTTATATGTACTACGGTATGTTTGGTAAGACATTAGCTAAACTGTTGGCCATAAGCTGTAATTATAATGTATGATAAAGATTATAGGCATATTATGAGCACATAAATAACTTCCTATATCTGAGATATTTCAGATGACCGATAATGTCATTTTGATTTTGAGCTTGATTGTGATCTTGACCTTTAACCTTTTTGACCCAAATCTTAATAACTTCTATAGGGCAGCAGACAAATCATTCCCACCAAGTTAAATTAAAGTTTACCAATTTGTTCTTGATTTTACCTCAACCTTCATTGCGATCTTAGCTTTTGACCCAAAACTTTAGTTTTCATGTTTAAGGACGACATGAAATAAAAAAGGTTTTTCATACTTTTAGAGCATATCTGGGGTCATGGAAATAGATGCCCCCCCCCCCCCCCCAAAAAAAGGAAAGTCAAAAGTCCTTAAACCTGTCAAACAAAAACATAATGTGCAATTACTGCAACAAATCTTTATGAATAATCATGAATCATGATTTCATTCACCTGTGATTGTCATACAGTAGCTCATGGTCATCCACACGCAGCTGTTTCTTATTATGGAGACACTGTTTGGCTGCTACTCTGTTGTGAATCTAATTTAAGATGACGGCCGGACGGTGCATTACAAACGTTCCCTTTTAAAACTTAAACAGCATGCTAAAATATTGTTCTAAAAACATTTGAGGTGAGAAATAGTCAATGCAGTAACAAACATGCATCAGCACTGTCACTATCGCTCTCTCTGCCTCGCATTGCGTAACTGCCTCTGTTTGACTAGGATTTTCACAATAAAGGTCACAGGTTATTATTGCTAGTTTTTACTAAGAGAATGACAGACCGATAACAATACCATGCCATACATTGTTGCGAGACAAACAACAAAAAACTAAATTGACCAATGTTACAAAGATAATTAACCCAGACTGAAAATGTTTGACTCCATTAACCGAAATTGAGCCAAACAAAAAAAAACACTAATTATTCAATTATTTTTAAGATTTTATTTGTATTTTATTTTATAAAAGATAATTAGCTCCGGGGCCTATTTTGAGTATTAGTCCATCCCTGCCATTAAGAAACCAAAAGGAAATAACACTTTCAGTAGCAACAGGTGAATGACAAAGACACCTCACTTTGTTGCTGTCTTCATGAGAAAAATGAAAAACAAACCTTTGGAAGTCAAAATTAATAGAGGAGTATCGTGCCTGCAGGATTGCCCAAAGACTCCAGAAGAAGTTGGATGCCTGACAGAAGAGAAGAATGAAGAAATACTTAATCTTCAATCTCTATCTCACTGGACTGAATAAAGATTTTCTGATCATAATACCAATATACTATTAACTCCAGTGGTATAGGACATGTACATATTATTATACAGGCAAAACATTATCTAAATAATTATTACATTTATTGCATCAAAATGATTATTAGTTTTACCTTTACAGTATGTCTACAAACCCATATGAAAACATTAGACCTTTATTTTGGGATATTTTGTCTGTGATAACTTACTGTAACTGCCACTGAGTCCTCAAATGCCCCTTTAAAAGCCCCTATCCATGATCCAGCAATCAAAGAAAGTGTGAATCAAAAAAATAACCCAACAACCATGACATTGGGAAACATGCATCTATAATGTATCTTAATGAATGGTAAAGTTCTTGGTAAAGTTCTTGGTACAGTACCGCACAGGACTGTTTGACTGGCAGACTGTGCGTAGAAACATTTTTGGTAGCAGTAATGTGGTTTATGCCTGTATTCTCAGTAAACTTGAAAATCCTATTTTGCAAGAGCGTGTCATTCTCTTCGAGGATCGTATGGATCACATAATCGTCATGCCATTATGCGGTACTGGGGACATTTCCAAATACTGCAGGTTCTGTGAATTTCATTCACGTTGGTCCCAGTGGAATTTTAGCATCACAAATGCTGTTTATCTGAATGCTATTTCGGAGACCTCTTCACCCAGAAAAAGAATTTTGTGAAAAACAGATTTCCTTCCAGCATTTATACAGTACACATTATCAACTCCACTCCATCTTCTTTGCTGGTTCACTTTGTGTTGGTTTCTTTACAGCTCCCCAAGCAGTTGCATGTCGCCTCAGCGATGTGCTCAGTCAGAATGACAAAGCTCTGCATTGAATGGTTCCCTCCTTAATGGTTTTTGCTCACTTAAGGCCATAGACATCCACGCCTCCATAAATTTCTGTTGTTTCCCCACCCCGACAGTAAATCTTCATGATAGGACCACTAATAGCAAGACCCTAATAGGATCCAGGCAAGCCTCTGTTCTGTGGCCCAGTGATATAATCACATTTTTATTTGATAATCAAATAAAGGGGTCCGGAATGAAATACTGGCAGAGGAGAATGTGGTTTTCCCCCTTGGACTTTTTCCCCCCTCCCTCCCTTTCTTGGCAAATTTTCATCAGTAATCTCTGTCTTTGGGAGGAAGAGAGAGAGATTGAGCGCATTTCCATTATGATTAATAACCCCTCTACATTAAGCGGCTATTAGCCTAACACTAAGCAGAGCCCGTCGGTGACAGCGAAGCCATTGAGAAAAACTGAGATGAGAGTTGCGTATACTGTGGGTGACATCACAGAGGCTTTTTCCAATTCGTTTTACAGGCTTTAGCCTCCGTATCGAGAGAGCACTGGAGGATCCCTGCGGAGGAAAAGACGGAGTCGTAAAGACCCCACTGTGCCTTGGCACGCGCTCCCTGGGATTAAGACTTGAGAGGGGGAGCAGTCAGTCATCAGAACTTTGGCCGGTGGCCAGTCTTTGTCAGTGCCACACGCAGAAGACGACACAGACACAGTGGATGCTGTTGGTTACAGCTCCCAGGGTGCTTTCCCTGGTTATCTTGAAGCAATGAAAACAATACAAACAGCCAAAAGGCGTGATAACGAGTTAGGAATTCTTAAAATTTAGCTCATTTGCATCACTTGGGACACAATACACTTTAGACATTTATCTAAAACTCCTACCTATAGGGTTATTTACAAGGAATAAGCTAGGCTCGGGGGCTCAGTTATGCATTAAAAGTCACCAACAGGACTCATGGCAGTCAATTGGCACGTTTGCTGCTTTGTGGATTCAACCTGTGAATGTTTGCTTTGATGACGACTACTGAACAAGTGAATGGTGAGAATTTTAGCTGGAAGCAGGGAAGTGTGACTTCTCCGCTCCGTTTGTCGTACTAATAATTCATTCCAATGGACAATGACGAGGACAGATAATAGAGCATTCACAAGTAGCAAGTGGGTTGGAATGAGTACAACAGTGGAACAGCCAGAAACAATACATTTTTTGGGAGGGGAATACTTCAGCCTTCAGCCTAACATTTTCTTGATGAATAGTCCCTAGAATCAGACAGGGAGATGGCAATAATTCTCTCATGATTGTCTCCATAAACAAGCATGTTGTCCTTCATTTCAACACCAGTCTTTTATATAAATGAGTCGGGTTGGGAACTTGGCTTACCCACGGGTGTCAGTGAGCGATTTCTCCCACTTTCCCCAGGAGTCAGGGGTCCTCCTCAGTTTGTCAAAGACAATCTGATTTCAATCAACATCATGTTATCGCTGCTCCTACTCCATTCCAGACTACCCCCTCCTCCTCCTACTTCCCCTTCTTTCCATTTCTTTGGCTAAGGCGTCAGTTATTTCAAAAAAGTAATATGCTTTCTCATCATTTCTGGCGTATTTCAAGAGACATTCACACCAGCCCAAAATTGCGAAGACAATTCCACATATTGTGTCAAGTTATGAGAGCCCTTTCAGACGATAGACCAGCACCGCTTGAGCCGCCAAAGAATGAAAATTGTGGTCGTAAGAAAAATAATTTTGGCTGCTGTGTTTCATTTTTCCAAGCGGCGGTTTTTAATCAACTCAGACGGGGTCCATCAAACTCCGTACAGCCGTAGGTCAGCTGTAGATAGGGCGGGGTTTGTTGGGGTTAGGTGCAGGGGAACTTTGAGGTGCTGGAAAAGAAAATTGCTAAAATGTGATGCTTAAAGTGTTGCCACCCTGCCATTGCTTCTGCACAAACAATCATTTAAGAGGTTGGTGTACATATGGATATGGTTGAAATGCATATACTCTGCTGTTATCCTATTATCTTTAAACCATTTAAACCACTCCTAAAAAAAGAAATTACTTCAGGGACATTTGCCACACCTGACCAGAACCCTAAGAGTTCTAATAATAATAATATTCGTCCAGCCATTCGTCCTATTCTTGCACTAGTATGCTTGAACTGCACCTACCTAATCTGCTGTATATAGAATATACTGTGACGTTGTTTACACAAAGTTAGGTGGCAGCAACTGGGGAACAAATGCTGTTGGTGTATACAATATACCAAGAGCATTTAATGATGCTCTATTCTATTCTCTTTTTTTGCACTCTCTTTCTTTTCCTTAAATCTTTTTACGATTTCTATCATTATTCTGTTGTTATTACTTGCGCCTGTGAAGCAGCGCAAGTACTGTATTCAGGGAACCAAAATAAGTTTTATTCTTATGTACCTGTACACAAGATGTAACAATAAAGTACAACCTCGAACCTTAAAGTGTTTGGGGTAGACACTCAGAAATAAAAAATAGTGATTAAGAGTGTTTAGAGAAGTTGTCAAAACACATTTATGGTTATTGTGAAAAATACACACAGTATGACTTTAAGTGCTTAATTGACAAACTAATCACTTTTTTTCAGAGAGGTAGGACAGATATGAAGATAGAGACCGGGTCTTGTTTGATGAATCCCTGGTAATAAATATCTGCACTTAAATTGGTTTACAATGAAATACAGAGAGAGAGAGACACACAGACAGACAGACACAGACAGACAGACAGACAGACAGACAGACAGACAGAGAGATGTAGAGGGGGGTGGGTGAAAGAAAGAAATAAAGAAAGATGATATAGAAATTATAAGAAAACAAAATATAACTACCTGACACATTGGAGGAAAAAAAGAACAATAACTAGGGAAAATTGCAATGCTATTTGGCCCTAAACAGAGAATACAACAAGTGATTGATCCAAAACTAAAGAAAACCTTGACTATGCACCTCACATTCGAGAAAGGCAGTGTTTAAGTATTGTACCTACTATATTTGATTGCAAAGTTGCAATGTTACACAGCTCTGTTTACACATTTATTTATTCTACTAGGGCTATATCTTTAATTGTACATTTTTAGTTCACTCTTGCTTAAGGAAGAGCAGTTCCTTACCAGTGAGAATTTACACACTTGAATGTAGAGCCTTGTAACTTCTGTCTGTGTAACAGTGACCTCTTGTCCTGTACTGTGTTTATAGCTCTCCAGGTAGGCTGTCAGCCAGTCCCTCTGCAGTTCACAGCTAGGGTAGAGGGTGTAGTCAACATCATTTACACCTTTCTCACACACACACACACACACACACACACACACACACACACACACACACACACACACACACACACACACACACACACACACACACACACACACACATTTATAAGTCCAACAATATAGAACATTCTTTACAATAATGTATCTAAAGGTCAGCCAATCACGATTCCAGAGTTTATCTTAACCCATTAAGACCTGAGGCCGATTCTACAAAATATCTTCTAAATCCTAACTGTTTTTTGAAAAAACTTATGTTACTATGTCAGTGATTGTCAAACTTTTTCATGTCAACGACCCCAAAATGTATATGTATTTGACCGTGGACCGCCATCTCAAAATATTTTGTTCCAGGGACCCCCAGAAGCAAATGTTTGCTTTAAAATATATCTATTCAAAGATTTGCACACATTTTCATGATTTTTCAAAAATAGCAGATCTACTGTATAAGCTCGTAGTGCGACGTTATGAAGGACATTTACACAATTTAGCTGAGGCTGTTATTCAAAGTGATTTCAAGCAATTGAGGAGACCCTACCACAAAATTCATTGAAATGATTCCCAATATCAAAGGCCTGGTAGTTGTAGTCTGCATACTCATAGTCAATAAATTTCACCATTCCTAAAAGAGAAAAAGAAACGTAGAAATGGTAAATAGTGCCTTTATCCAAAGCGCTTTACTATGTGTATTACATACAACCATTAACACACCGATGGCGGAGGCAACCATGCAAGGCAACAACCTGCTTCACGAGAGCAGTTAGGGGTTAGTGTCTTGCTCAGGGGCAATTCAACATTAATCCAGGGGGATCGCACCGGGAACCATCCAATTCCCAAGTGGACGCTCTACCTCTTGAGCTACTGCTGCCCCAGGAGTGGTTACCAGGACAACAGAAGGAACACACATCCACGGCACAGGCATATAATTGATGTTTCGCTCCCTTTGTCATTGTTGAAAGTACAGAATCAGTGTGAGTCAAAAGGACATTACGTTTGTATTGAGAGGAATGTTGTCCTTGTAAAAAATAATCTTTCACAATGTGCCAAGGCTCCCAAATTGCCTTTTGTAGAGAATAAGTTGGCTAGCCTATAATAAAGATTTAAAAAAAGATTTTTTTCTTTTAGTGGTTCTTCTTTTCTTCTCAACAATAGATAAGAAAATAACATCTAGGACCTAGGTATTCTTTACAGGAAATATTATAATAAAAATGTGCCCATTTGTGGGATGCTTCTTATTTCTTTCTTTGATCAACATTATCTATAGTCATTCATTGAAAAGGAGCAGGTTTGGCTATCTTGCCCTTTTCATTTGTTTGAGCTACAGAAGTCCATTTTACCAGTGTACGTCCGACACGGCAGTCTCACAGAAGAGACTTTGATGAATGATAACGACAATTCATGCAAATGATAATAATTCCAAAACCGCTTCTTTCTGTGGCCGACATGTCCACCCAGAGACACCAGTGATTTGAAGATGAGCCAGCCAATGAAAATGGATACTCAACAGTTAAAGGACAACTTTGTTTTTTTACAACAAGGGTTATTTTATTAGTTTGTAATGATAATAATTAAATGATGAGTGTTAAAAAAAAAGTCATGTGTTGCTTTCTATCGTTTTTTAATGATTTAGTGATTTTTAATTGGGGGCGGGGGCATTCGATCCATTGGTAAATAGTCATGAACGCAGCCTCCGATTTCTGTGAAACTTTGTATGCACATGATCCCCACTAGGCCGAGGAAGAAATGCCACCCTACATTTTTCAAATCAGCCTCATGGTGGCGCTGTAACAGGCAGATCTATTTATAGGCCAAAACGTGAATCTGCCCGTTACAGCGCCACCATCATTCAGACACAGTATGAGGATTAACATCTTTAAACCTGGCGTCCCTATTTTGGGCATGTCAATCTAGGCAGACACAAAAGCAAAAACAAAAAATCTTATGTGGTTAAGCATCATTTTAACATTCTTCAGATATGGCCAGTTGTTTTCACTAAGGGTTCAACCGAGGCAGAGGCACCATGGAGGTGTCTACTCACTATACTGTAAGCCCTGCCTCCAAATTGGTGCGTGAGTACTTTACCCCTGTGCAAACAGGATGCCCCCTCTCCACACACACACACACACACACACACACACACACAGAGCTCGCTCTCACCTTCAGTGTGGTTGTTAATAATGTTTTTGGTCAGAAGGTCATTGTGGCAAAGCACTGTTGGAGAGTCAATCTGAGATAGGTGTGTCTTCAGCGACTCCATCTCACTGGACAGCATCTCAAAGCTGGGGACATCTCGCAGGGGCCCGGGACTGTGAGGGACGTAACAAAACATCAACCATGATGTCAGCCTTTGGTCTGCATTTGGATTCTTATTTGAGTTAATCAGTCACTAATGCAACAGGGTTTCATACACGCAGATACTGTATTTTGTGGGAGTAGCCAAGATATACTCTACTACAGTATGCTACTAGCATTTCTAAAATTACCACCCCTCATCTTGCATGATTTGCTTCTATTCTATTGAATTCTGATAAATGTGAAATATTTTCATGTAGGAAAAGGTTTAGGCAGAGAGAGGAGTGAATTGATTGTGATGTCTCTGTCTGTCCGTCTGTCTATCCATCTTTCTTTTTCTTTCTTTCTCTCTTTCTTTCTGTAATCTATTCTATTATGTCATGGTCTACTCTATTCTAAAATATATGTTCAGTTGTATTCCATGAGATTCTGTTCCATTCCAATCCGTTCCATTCTGTAGGGGCCTAATCTATACTCTCCTGTCATGTTTTATTCTACTCTGTTATGTTTTGCCCTATTTATTTTATTCTACCGTATGTTGTGTTATATTCTATTTTGCTCGATTATATTCTATTTTGTTATGTTACTGTATTTGTTCTTATATTCTATTTAGCTATTTTCTATTTTTTTATAATACTATTCTGTAATATTCTGTTTTATTCTGTCCTGTCCCCGTCTATTTTATTCTAGACGGAAGATTTTTTTGTCGCCAATATGTTGAGATGAACTTATGCCATGAACTCTGCACTGTACTTTTCAGTAAATAAGCTGTTTGCAAAGTGAAGTATTTGTAGCAAGCCTGGTTGAAGAGTTTACATGCCTTGTTTTCACTCTGTTGATAACTCAATCTGTCACAAAAGGTCCTAATGTCACGGACATGAGCAGTGAAATGCACCTGGAAGACACGCTGCACAAGCATTCCCGGCCCCCTAATTAATTTTGTTTCCTTTTCAAAAGCAACGGCGAGGCAAGAGGGTAATTTAAACACTGTTCTACCTATTTACCCAATGGAGAACAAACAGACACGGTGGTATTATACACACTTGTCGACATAATTTAGTGAGGTCTGTCAGGAGCGCACAATAAAAGCAGAGACACAGAACCTTGTTTACAGTGATGATACAGGGGCTCTTGTGTCTCATTCTAAGTCATCCTATTTCCTCCTCTGCCACAGACACATTCCCAAATCCCAATATTTTCTTCTATTATCCTCTGTAAACTTTTTGATGAGTACATCCGGTGGATGAATGGTGTGTGCGGCTACATGGACAGTAAATGTGCGCTTCCAGATGTTATTTATTTTTGTGTTATTTCTAGAAATGTGTAAATGTACACCAGAATTAAAATTTCTTCCGTAAAAATTTAATTTGTTACAGAATTAATTGTAAACGTATTGAAATGTTAAAGTGCATTGACAAATATTGTGGGAATCATAATTGAATTTGCATGTCAAATTTCTATCTTAGAATTCCTGCCTCTAATAACAAAATATATATTTCCTCTCCCCTCCTTGATACTGTGCGTATAATCTCGCTATCTCTCCCTCTTTGCGCTCTCCTTTTCAGATCGAAGGCGCCGGAGTGCATTTCCTCATGTCTTCCTAGTCACATCTCTTCTTAACCAATGTAATTTGTGGAATTTCCTCCTTTTTGGTGGTTCATTATAAATGCACCTTATTTACATATGTTTTCAAGCACCAGCACCCCTCTCACACACACACACACACACACACACACACACACACACACACACACACACACACACACACACACACACACACACACACACACACACACACACACACACACACACACACACACACACACAGTCGTGTGTGATTTGTCAGAGTGCAAACGGGAGACACCATGGGGGGTCGGAGAGGAGGAGGTCGTGCGCCCTTCGCTTTTTCTCCTTTTTTTTCGAACACCTCTTACGCTCTCACAGCTGCTGGAGCTTTTCTCCCTCATCTCTCTCTCTCTCTCTCTGCTCAGCGGGTGACTCGAGGACCTCCTCTGCAGGTGCAGCCTCTTCCTGCCCCCCCCCCCCCCCCCCTCTCCGCTTCTCTTGCTCCTTCCTTTCTATCTTTCTTTCTATTTCCTCTGAAGATCGCATTCACTAAAGCCACTCACACATTCCCAAGTACAAAAGTGTCTCTGATGGCTGTTTAAAAGATTATTGGCTTATTCACCAATCCACACAGGAATATTGATACATGAGTGTGCACGCGAGCGCATGCACGCAACACACACACACACACAAATCCTTTGTGCTAATTACAGAGTTAACCACCCTGTTTTATACTTTGTGTGAAGTTATTGCGTGGTGAAAGTAAAAGATCTGCAATATCACAGCGTTTACATTTTAAAATTTGTGGAATTTGTAAAGATTTCAGAAAATGTTCACATACAGTATACTGACATGCTCAAAATAGAGATGCCAGGTTGAAAGTGGTTAAATTAACAGGATTTCAGTGTATCCCCACAATAAATGGGAGAATGGACAGCTGCCTTTTAATGGTGAAGCTTCGGGTCTTATCTTATCTTGTGCAAACTATACCTACTTTAATTTGCCAATGTGTAGTATTTATTCTGCACACTGGTGCATGTTACATTCACTTCTGCTGTCAGCATGTGTTGGGAGATGGGTACCGAGCCTAGGAGATCAGTGGACTTTGCTCACTCAGTCATACAAATGTCTCAGCATAGCACCATCTATTGGACTATTAAAAGTGGTGCAAGTCTCCTTGATGCACAGAATGTGTTGAGTCGGAAGATTGACCTGTGCTGTACTGTAGGTAATGACAAACGTACACATTGTCATCCGCCTGCGATGGTCACCAAAAGGTGATGTGATTGTACAATGATTTATAACAGCCATTACACAGTGGTTCATCTAGTTGCTGAGAACCCGGATGACTGTGCTGTTTTTTGCTCTCTCTGTCTTAGAGGACTAATTCATCCTGGGACCCTGGGTGAACACTATTAGCAACTTAAGTCCTAGATACTTCACAACTTACAACAAATAGCCGATCAACAAAAAAGATATACACTTTCTTTTAGATATTTAAACCTGCATAATGACATGCACAAAATAGGGATGCCAAGTTGAAATTGGTTTAACTACTTGATGGAATAGAAAACCGGCAGTTGTCTGGGTCGATACAATAAGAGTTGACAACCAATTTACCAGCTGGTTGAATGTTGAACTATTCTAGTACAACATATGTTGATTACAATTCTCAAATTGGGCCGTGCTTTGTCAAGGTATTTATACTATATTAAGGAGCTCCATTTACAAAATCCATAGGCTACATTATATTCCATACTGTAAATGTAGCCATTTATATGGAATACTTGAAAGTAATCTCTCAATATAGATATATAAATCTTATATAATATAAGATATTGTCTATTCTATCTTCAGCAATGTTATTTGTTAGTAAAAGTTATCAAACATAGAAAAAAATTAAGCACATGAAAATGAATGTCTCATTTTGTCATTTGTGCAACAATACATGAGCATAGGAATCACTGGTACGCATGGAGAAAATGTGTGCTGCTGTCTGTGTCTTGTCAACGAGATCAGACACAGCCTCTTTTCTTAGATCCCTCAGAAGCTTTTGTCTCTGGGAATGCTGTAAGCTAAAACGACATCTTATCTAATAAAAAGAAAAACCTGTCCCCCTCTCTCTATTATGGATGACCCACTCAAGCGCTAATTGCCTTGCCCTCTCACTTAAAAAAAAACTCAAATGGACAAGGCACAGTCGCACAAAAGCAGACCCAATGCTCTCTTTTTGCATGGACTTCCGACCCCTTGGGCTGGCGAACGTAAACAAGGCTGAACGTTTGACTGATAAGGGAGAGCTCTGCAGGAAGCTTAGCGGCTCTGCTTTTTTCTCTTTGTAGTGTCTGTGAGACCCTCTGAACCTTTCACCTTGTGAACTCCCTCTGTCTGAGATAACAATGTCATTGCCACAGACCCCACCACTTCAGATGGCCAATCGGAGAGCGAGACGTGGCAGTGGTGACTGGACTGTGTCAGAGCACAACACCGCAATGTAAATGCAAGACTGGACCCAAAAATTAGCATCTTGAACAAAAATATATGGGTGGGAAGGAAAGCTGTATATGCCTTGATCTTTTTCACATATTACGTGATAGACAGGTGGGTGATCTCAACCCGATGGTACTGCAGGCACTTAACTAATAGGTTTTGAATCCTGCTCATTGACCTCTGTTGCGCGTGATTTTCTTATTTGTATCCTCTTCTTCCTGTCTCTCTCCATTACACAGTAAAGCAGAAATGACAACCCAAATAGAACTCAGGACAGACCAAAAATTGTCAGTCTATTCCATTTGGTGATTTCAATTTCCCATACAGGGATATATGATGTCTATCTAACATAGTGACCTTAATTAACTCTGGGAGGG
Organism: Gymnoscopelus microlampas; assembly: GCF_963454915.1. NCBI lineage: Eukaryota > Metazoa > Chordata > Actinopteri > Myctophiformes > Myctophidae > Gymnoscopelus > Gymnoscopelus microlampas. Next base: position 48,237,085 of record NC_139943.1, on the reverse strand, counting down.
TGCAAATGGATAAATTAACCCTGAAGATTATACTAATTGTGCACATGGTAGGTAGAGACTTACTACGTCAAAGACCATTGACACAACATGAACATGAGAACTTGACAGCTATGAGCCTGTCTTTGAGAGGCTCTGTGATTGGTGAACAGGAAGCTGAAGGCAGGTTTCTCTTTGAAAAACATACACAACATGACATTGAAAAAAAAAAGATGAAACATATCTTTTTGACTATTTCCATTTCACACTAAAGTGTATCTAATCAAATTCAATCGAAGGCTCAGTTATTCATACAGAAGGTTACAGGAGTGTGCTTGTGAGGAAGGTTAATGGATGGCTGCATAGGAGACAAATGTTATGTTATAAACAAAGAAAAAGAAACTCATTAAGTGATGGTCTAAGTTTAAAGAGATGGCCTTGAGACTGTAAGGTTGGCGGTTTGAATCCTCCAAGCAGCTGGGAATTTAGGCAAGAAATGTGAACACGTGACACTCCATTGAGCAAGTCAGATGAACACTATCTGTGCAGGATACTCTGTCCGGTAGCCAACAGTAGAAGACTGTGGTTGTACTGGGCAGCTCTAAGGAGTGATTTAATTGTGTCAGGAAAAGGTCAACTCCCATGGGAGAACGCTTAAGCAATACATTCAAGCCATTAGACAGGATTATACTTTTCTGCTCACCTTTGCTCCACTGTTCCATTGCTGACATTGTTCTGGACCAGCATAAGAAACTGGGACATTTTGGTCCAGAGCAAAGGTTCAGCTGTCGAACCTTTTTCGGGCCGGATGGAGTGTATTCTGCCCAGCTCCGTGGCAATCAATCTACAGGAAAGAACATTTTCCCAGATGAGAACGTGCCATGCTTCTGTTGCAAAACAAACACTATCAGACAAGAAACATGACTCCCTTTCCATTTAGCACTCTTATCTTGTTCACCCATTCAAAATGGACACCATTTCAGCCATGACCTTTTGACCGCTTGAGAGTCGTTCCTCGAGAAGTCTCAGGGGCGACATTAAGCTTGTTGGGGTTTCCCTGCTGGAGTACGACACAGAGCGGCTTGATCAATGTGTATCATGGCCCTGGTGTTTGGCCCTGGCAGTCTGCGTTGCATCCTAGTGTGTCCAGTGACTAGAATAGTGATGATGTGGCGTTATCAGCGGAGGAGTGATAGATGGAACAGGAGGAGCCGTGACCAAACAACATTGCTCAATATGAAACACAGCTCGGGTCAGAACTGGAGTCAGCAGTGATGCTGTTGAAATGCCTAAGTAACAGTCTGCTATATGGACGTGGACATATGAATTGAAGATATCCACACTCTCACGTATGCACATGTGCACACACACAAATTCTAAAAACATTCTTAATCATTACATATGTATACATTCAGTACATCATTTTCTACTAATAATAATACTACTAATGATAACAACTATTATTACAACTATCAATATTATTATCATTTTTTTTTTTCCATTTTAGTGCAAGACTTGGGGGGGGGGGGGGGGGTGGGGGTATGTGCAAGATTATGTGGAGAATAAATCATCTTGATGTTTCTTCATGAAAAGACACACTGATATTACAACCAATAAAAGAGGTCCTTGATATTTAACCACTTTATAAAACATCAAAGCCTGTGACAAAGACCTGTAGATGGAGGGCTGTCGGAGGAGTTCATCATCCAGCACGGCTCCCCTCACAAACTCGTAGCAGATGCCATTCTGGAAGCTGCAGTAGATCTGGGGGCCACAGCCATGAGCATGGAACACCTGAAACATCTCCACCTCCTTGTTCCGGTCCACAAAGAGCTCTGTCATCTTTCCGTACACGCGGACCAACACACAGCCGGGGTCCTGCAGGGAGCCCACATAACAGCCCATCAGCTGGTTTGTGATGCCCTCTGTGAACACCTGGAAGATAACAGGCAATGACAGGTTAATGAGATAAATTAACTGGTGCTTCAGGCAGTTAGTGCACAGACTAATGCTGCCCCTTTGTGAGCTGCGTATAGAGTACAGAAGTCCTGACGTCACTCGTTCATCCCCAGGTTCGTAAAGTAATTTCTCTATGGAGAATAACATTGGGTCATCATAGAATCGTCTCATATAAGAATTGTGGTCCAAAAATAAACAAACTGTCCTGGCGATATTGTCAGGGAGGAGGTTCTGTATCGTTTATGATAGTCAGTCACTTATATTTGATACAATCTGTTTCTGGCGAAAATGTAACTAATTCGGCGGAAGTAACAGTAGCGTTTTCTCACCGTCAGTTGATGCTTCATATCCATAAGAGTAAAACCGCCAGGGTCATTTGTTTATTTTTGGAACACAGTTCTTATTTGACGCGATATTAAATACGTCTATGGGGATTCAGAATGGGAGTGGAAAACCGCGAACCGGGTAGACAAACCTAGGATGTGTGAATTATGTCAGACTTCGGTGCTCTATACCCGTCACCCGAGTCAGTGGCCAATATAGGAAGTTGCATCAGGATCGAAGGACTCCAGGGGAATCACTTTTTTATTGTACAGTTGATCTACAGACAGTTCAGGACTTTTAGGCCAAAATGTAAAGCGTTACAGCCTCGCTACAGAGCGCCACAGTGAGGCCGACTTGACAACATTGCAGTGGAGACACTCCTTGACTTACAGTACTGTGTGCACTAAACGTTTCATACTGATCAGTCCAGCAGTTTGAGATTAGCTGCACACATGCACACACACACAAATTGTTACATCTATTGTGTGAGTGATGTGACCTTTACACACTCGCACATAGATGCCCTTCAGCTTTGCTGCACTGATAACAAAAGATAGCACTTCAAAAACAGAGACTTGTAAAGAGTTGAGAATGTATAGTTTTGCCAAAATATAAATGGTATAGGCCTAGCCTAACCCTAACGCAAGGGAAGAAAGGCAAGAGGTACTAACAGGTAGATTAGCAAAACAACTAACAGGAACAAACAACAAAACTGTGCTACTGAAACAGACAATCTTGCAAACATTGAGGGGAAAAGACAGGTATAAATACACTTGGAAACTAACCAGACACAGGTGAACTGAAGAACAATGAACACAGGGAATGGCTGGGGCAAACAGGACACATGTGACACAAATAATCACAGTCAGAAGAGACTAGACAGGGAACAACTACAAGGGAAGGCAGGAAACATAAGACCACAACTTCAAAATAAGATACGGAAACATATTTCAAAATAATATACAAAAAAAATCCTGACACCTACCTATTGTGAAATGTTCAATCCTCAAAAACGAAACATAAATCCTTTGGCAGTGTATTAAAAATTTACAATAATGTACAATAATACAACAAAGTAAATATACAAAAATAAGATTTTCACATACCACCTATGTGAAAATTGTGCCCGATGTTTGACACCTTCACTGATAAATTCCATACATGTTATTAAATTTAATACAGCTCTCCCCAGGTAATCAGGTTATGAATGATTGACACTAGACCTTTCTTTTACCTGTCTGCCTGCTGTACACAGGACTTGACTCTGCCTGTTGGCATTATTTTTTCATGGAGTACTTTATTAACAGTTTGCAAATAGTACAGTGGTACGATTTTACAATGAATGTCCTCTAGGGCTTTTGATGACCCACATGACTCACTCATGACTTGTTTCAGCATCTTGTTTGAACATTTCAGCACCATATCAACAAAGTATTGAATTAATGCCATTGCACCGACATTATGCAAGAAGACATTTATTGATGATCTCACAAAGGATAAGTGCTACAAGCACTAGCAGTGGCCCCTTGTCGTGTGCTGGGGTGACCCCAGCACACGACAAGGGGCCACTGTTTGCTCACAAGTTCCCTTCAGACATTTGTCTTCATTCAGCGGTTGTTCGGAATTCTCTCATTCACTCACCAACTGTCCCCAAGGCTTTGTCTATGTGCCCGATGGGCCCTGTGTGGTGCACAGTTGTTCATATCGAGCTAGAGTGAACAAACATGGCCCCCTGACATCTGATGAAGTATTCATACCACTGTACCACTTGGACAGATGCCATGGCTTTCAACATACTGTACCTTTGGATCTGCTGTCTTTTGTCATCCAGATTTGCATGGCCAAGCATTAGATAAAAGTAGTAACTATTTACTCTGGACAATTTAATTTAGCTGCAACAGTGAATTTAATTGGTATTTACATAAATAGCTAAGAGAAATTTACCAAAACTAGTCTCCTTCTAGGTTGAGCTACATCCCTTGAATATGATACATGCCATATCGTCTCTTCTGGACAACCACCTATCTGACCGACTTTTGCGGCAGGCACCACAATCCAGGACAGATAACAACGACAGCGCTATGATTGGGCAGCACGGCTCTGCCCCACATGGTAGCGTCTTAGTCTTCGTAGTAGTCATGTGAATTGCCCGCTCTCACTGGTCTGAGAGCTGCCGCATTGATTAATGAGGCGCTCCATATACAGTAGATGACTGGGCAACAGCTTTACTTGGGAAAGTTAACAAGGTGCGGCAGTGATTTGCGCTTCATGTTAACCAAATAGCAGACTGCATGTCAACTTAATGAGTTGGATGCCGGGTTCCAAAATAACACATCAGTAATTATGGTTTCATGACATAGGCTAGCCTATACTCACCATGGTGATCCAAATGAAAGAACAAATACTCTATATCGCTCTGGCAGACTTTTAGGTGTAAAAGTGAGAGAATAAGGAGAGCTTATGAATCACTTTGCTATAAGAGAAAGCAAAGGGTCTGCTTTTGGGAGCCTAATAGAGATTTTGGACGTGTGTAAAAATTACGTTATTTCTTAAAGGCATTAATAACACCGTCAATGACGACATGTAGTGTTGAACACACACATTGTAAAAAATATTAAAAGCAGAAGTTCAATGCTAATCTCTCGCCTAAATAGCCTATATGCGAGCACAGCACGCGTCTAATTTATGGAAGGATCGTTGTCTAAATTAACTGACATTTGCAAAGTCATTTTTCACTCTGTCCTTTGTTCTGGAATGTTCAAAGCAATGCTCTTAGCTGTCTTGTGTATTTGTTAGTGTCATACAATGCATCACTGTGGGGGCTGTTGAGAGCTGAGAGGGTAGGTATGGTTTGTATACACAACCAGCCCTGGTCTAGATGGAGGGGTCACACACCCCAATGCACTGTCCCCTAACAAACATAAAATCTATTTCTCCGAAAGATTGGACCTTGTGTTTGCACATGGGAACTAGAATGGGATTATCCTGTACAGAGCAGATGTTACAGCCAATACAATTCCCAGGATTCCCAGAACAAAATGTCCACCCACGTTGTTTTCCAGTTCCCTTGGCTTTACATGGTCCTTGTTGAAATAAAATGCATGTTAAAGGATACCGCTGGTGTTTTTACACAAATGGTTCCATAGATGTAATCCGTCATTGTCAAAACATGGATAAGTAAAAAAAACAAAAAAGACAAACAAAGCGGATATAATGTTAAATATTACACTGCATTAAAAGAAATACTTACATTTTGTCAGATTAGTATAGTATTAGTATATGTGATGTGCTCTATGTTGGAGCCTACAGTACTAATAACAGTGTGGTTACTGTTTGAACAACACTGCTTTTTTTTCCAAGGAATCAGGATTGACTTTTCAGTGATAATTATGGTTCTTAGAGTTGAAATACAGTATATTGTTTGTTTTACACTATCATTGGGTCTACTCTGTAATCCTTGTAATAATGAATGAATTCATGATCTCCAAAATGGGTCCCACTATAAGTAACGTTGAATGCTATCGTGAATGCGAAAGTTTGGGCCAGGAAATCCCATTCAATGAGGAGACATCCTGATATGAAAATGGGCTCTCTATAAATAATGTGTAATCCATCTAAAATGCCTGTAAATCCATCCAGCTTGCCCGTATACATTTGCCATTTGATTGCGCATGTGATTAATGTATTCTCTGTCCCCAGAGGAATTAAATCGTGTTTATGCACCCATTGGGATGCAAACCAGTGATATACGGTAAACACATTATTTTCTTTTGTTTCAAACATTTGGATCTTAGAAATTCCCTGACCACAATATGAAATCACCTGCCAAGATAGATGGACCAGAAACCCATGCTCTAATTCCTCAAATATCACAAAACCCCATAAGAATAATGAGGGAAACAATAACTAGGATTACTGTCATTATCAAAATCTACTGTACATTATATCATGTGATGATGTGAACTCCTTACCCCTTAATGTCTAAATTCACTTGCCTTCATCTGGATGTCCTGGGCCTTCCACTGAGGACGCAGTCTGCTGAGGAGCTCCAGGATGCCCATACGAGGTTCATGCCCATCAATAAAAACGTTGAGATGGAGGAGCCGTTTACCAGCATCGACTAAGCCACCTTCCATGGTCAGGGAACCAGATCCAATATGTGTCAGGGAAGTACTGTACTGGGAAGATTCCTTGATTCAGGAAAACTGAGCAAGGCCAGTTTGATTGAAAAACTACAGTAGTTCTTGTACATAAAGAACTTACTGTAAATACAGAAACTTTGAGATTAGTCAAATGGTGTGCATAGTCTCAAGTCCATCAAAATGTCATCCAGGATCTGACAGATTTCAAAGTCGGACTTTTTAAAACAGCAAGTGTAAACCTTCAAAACAGGTTGACGGACCCCTCTAGGATGTACACGCCTCAGTCCATTTGCTCTAAAGGGCTTCTCTGTACCCGAAAAAATGATGCAATCCACAAGCCGAAAATTGCATTGCATTAACGCTGTTTTAATGCTTTAATACAGCTGCTTCCAGCGAAGTGCCATCAGCTGAGCTTACAGCAGATCACTGAAGATGTCCAGTTGTGTGTTCAATGACTCAGTAAGCCAGCTGGGCTTATCAGAGGCCAATGTTCCTAGGTATCCCCTTCCACTCAGCTTAAACTTGGGTTAGTATACAGAGAGAGGGGGTTACACATTAACCGCTGTCTTTGGACGCTCGTGGGCAAAAGTGTTGATACATGCAGTGTTGTGTTTAGCCTGTTGTTGGCTACGTTGGATACAGTTTAATGAAGAGGTGTTGCATTTGATCTGCTGGTTAATGGAAGATATCCAAAATAATCTTGTCAGGACTTTGAGCTTTGATACAGTCACGTATTGTACATTACTGAACTACGCTTCTCAGAATTGTTCATTCATTACAAGTTATGGCTTTGATACAGAAGCATGATGCAGGCTGTTGAACTGCACCTTTTTCAAAATATTCTCATTGAAAGGTTATCAAAGTAAAGGTCAAAGTGTACTTTTTAAGCTCTGACATAATAGCACTGTGACTCAAGGCTGGTTCCATTAAGAAATATAAATACATTTATTATATATAGACATGTATTTATTATTATTATTATTAGGTATTTCATGGAGCTACTTGCGGATTATACCAGGGTCAGTCCACCTTCAGGGACACGCACTGACCTTTTGCACCTAAATCCCATGTATAATGCACTGACTTTTGTCTTTTTTTTTATTGTGCTCTTTTTTTCTCTAAGCACCTTAACGTCCATAAGTATATCATGCTATACATACATTGCTGCTATGCTCAGGCACCTTAGCTTGTTTCTTATCTCAGGTACTCTTGTAAATATGTAGATAACTTGTTTGGCCTTTCTGTTCTCTTGTCTGATCTCCTTCCCACTTAACCCCCTTCTTCTTCTCCCTCCCCCCCTCTTCTTTCTATGGAAATTAACGTTGCGATGGGAATGATGTAAAAAAACGAATTTCACCCACTTTTTTACCTTGTAAACCTGTGATGTGACAATAAAACTGATTCTGACTGATTCTGATTCTGATTCTATTTATTTTTACAAATTTGACCTGTTGTACTCCACCCCCTCAAAACATGCCCATTGTCTGCTTTACGTTGAGATCTCTGTGAATAGCAAAACCTCTTGAGTTGTAATAATATCAGGTAGAAACCTTCCATCTAAAACTGAGTTATAATTGTAATTTCAACACAATGTTCTTGACTGTCCATGACCTGCAGGTAAGGGTTGTATTGGTTGGGACGCTTATGAACGTTTTGGCCTGCCATTTTCTGCAATGTCTTCCTCTCAGCTTTCCGTCTCTCCATCTCCGCTATAGTGTCTCCCTCTGAACTATCCTACATTTTGTCTCAGTAAAGAAGAAACTATGAGAAGGGTGTGGTGTGGACTACCCACTCCTCCTTTCTAAACAAGAGTTTGCATTTTTTCAGGATTAGACATTTCTGGTTGTCCCTGGTGGTATTTGGCGATTTAAAGTTAGACTTTAAATACTGTAGGTCTACTCATTTCTTAAATTCAAGCTACATAGGGAAATTAAATGTAAGGCTATGCCAGAATTTAGATGAAAAACATGACCCACGTCCTTTTACAGATGCCGAATTTTGGGGACAAACTTTTCACAGGATGGAGTCCATTCCATTGTCTAACCATCGTCAGTATGCCATCCAGAATGGCCATTAAAATATCATGGAATTAGCTCATCCAAACAAGACTATTCATGTTAGCACAAGGCCATGGAAGGCACATTACAACACAATCATTCCATAAACACGGGATGAATTTACATTTTCCAGCATCATGTGTTTTGTCTGTTAAATTATTTAGATGTTGGTCCAGTGTTTACCAGTTCGCATCATTACAGTAATTGCTCAGAAGTCGTAATTGTGGTGATCTGTCTTGAGCAGATTTTTTTGTAAGCTTTTAGACGCAAATTAAATTCACTTGTCATCAAAGAGCGTCTCGCCATCAAAGCTGTTATGTATTGAAAAAGAGATGGATATGTAGATTAAAAATGTTAGGCTTCACAGTAGAACCGAGAGTGACTAAGAGTGTGGTTCTCGGCATGGTTGAACAAGAGGATTGGTGGAAAATCCTCTAGAGGTCACGCACGCAGGCAGGCAGGCGCACACACGCTCGCACGCGTGCGCGCACACACGCGCACACACACACACACACACACACACACACACACACACACACACACACACACACACACACACACACACACACTAAATAAATAAATATGACATTTAACTTTATCTCGATCTGCATGCTTCTCACAACAAGAGTTGCTAACAATGACCTTAAACAAGGTCTGGGAAATTCAGCCTTGGGTGTCAAAAATTAATGATTGCCAAAAGGATTAACAGTGACCAGTGTGCAGCTGAAGATGAGTTGTTTTTGTTGGAGTTTGACTTGACTTGTGGATATTATTAACCAGGCAGTGGTTTCCAAAGTTTAACAACTATGTTTACAATAGATAAAATGCAGCCATTAGGAAAAACAACAGTAGAATAAAAATGAAAGGATAAAGTAAACATCAATAAAAACAAATTGGCATCAATTAACATCAATTCAACAAACTAAGACACACATGAAAAGGTATAGGCCTACAATGAAATAAGCAGGGATAAAAGAGGCAATACAACTATGAAAAGGACTTAATGTATGTGTAGCAAAATGTACATCAGCAAAATGTAGTTCAAATGTTTGAGTTCAAATTTCAGTTTCATTGTAGTGATCACATTGAAATGATAAGGATGGCTCATTTCAAAATAGAGTTCACTCTTTTAATGCTAGTAGGCTGTAGGTTACTGTAGCCTACTGTTTTCAAAACAGACCTTTTTCCACTCAACTTTTTACACATAGACGTTTGTCCAACAGTAAAAAAAAACAATTTAACGCATTAAAGTGGAACCAATTAAATGCTTATGGATCAATTTGGAGCCTACGGGTAGGCTATTTGATTTCAGTTGTAGACCTACACCCCTAGAGTGACTCTAAAACGTTACCCAGTTAGCGACATAACACTATCCAAAATAGCAAATACCAATGAAGATTTCTGCATGTCAATGTAACCCTGTGGATATTTTATGCTGTGAGTAATTTGTTTAATATGGAGGGAAAAGCTGTAATGCACAAATAAGTTAACAATATAATTATTAGGTCAATTATTACTTACCATGTGTGATTGGTAGATGTGGGAGATGGGTGGTTTCAGGGACCAGCAGTGAGTGAGTGGACACTGAACAGGTGTGGGTGGTTTCCAATCAAGGAGAGAGAGAGAGAGAAAGAGAGAGAGAGAGAGAGAGAGAGAGAGAGAGAGAGAGAGAGAGAGAGAGAGAGAGAAAGAAGAGGACAAAGTTTATCAAATTACATGTCAAAAAAAGTATTTTACTGTAATTTCTGTGTGAAGTTGCAGTAGGCTATAATCGCTTGTAGAAGGGGACTGAATGTCAGCAATACATTTCAATTCTGCTAAGCCAGGTAATTGATTCTGCAGGTGGTGTTAATCAGTGCTTGGCTGCTAAACCAGCCAGGGCAAGTACCTTTTTAGCTTGAAGTCTTACTAGCCAGGGCTGTATTAGCCATTGGGCCGCTGTGGCCGTGGCCCAGGGGACCTGGGCTCTCAGAGGCCCCTCGGGAACTGGGCCGCGCTGCTATCGACAATTTACTAAAATGAAATGTTTAGGTTAATCAAATATCAAATGTCTGGTCCCCTCCTCTGTATTTACAGCAGTGATTCTCGCTGGGTTTGAGGCTCTGACAAGGGCTCCTGGGGCCCTTCAAGCCCCCCCCCAGGCTGGGGGTCCCTGCTGGGGACCCGTCAAAGTTGTCCCTTTGAGGACCACACAAAAAAACTATAACAAAAAAAAAACATTTTTTTAATGGGGGCCCTAAAAAATTGGCGGCCCGTGCGGGGGTTAATCCGTCCAGTAGTGAGACGAGTTGAGATAAAAGCATGTATGAATCATTTGAAATCAGAAAAAAATTAATGGTGCATTTATACAGCACCTTTATCCAAAGCACTTTACAATGTGCATCACATTCACACACAGATGGCAGAGGAAACCATGCCCGGGGATTGCACGCACCAACCTGCTCATCGGGAGCAATTAGGTGCTCAAGGACACTTTGACAGTTTGACAGTAACTCAGGGGAAGCCGGGGATTGAACCAGGAACCTTCGAATTCCCAACAGGCCACTCTACCACCTGAGCCACTGCCACCTACTAGGTCTAGGTTAAAACAGACTTAACCTTGGATAAAAGCCTCCGCTGGTAAGAACTAGATTTAACAAGCTGTTTGTCAAGTTCAGAATCACTGTCTAATTTGACACCAAGGTTGGTGACTGTTGGTTTGACGGAAATTATTTTATTTACTCCACTGCGCCCTCTATAGATCTGGTAATGGTCATTTATATTGACCAGATCTGTAGAGGGCGCAGTGGAATAATTTCTGTCTGGCGGATATGTTTTATTTTCTGCCCAAACCATTTACTATACAGAGAAGGGGGGTTGCTGCGAGGCTTCCCACCCTGGAGAATAGACTTTCAACAAAACAAAACAGTCTTTGTTTTGGTGAGTAGCTAAATAGTTTTGTTTATTTTTACTAAAGACGGGACCTCGCACAGCAGTGGCATTTTCGCTGGCTCCAAACACCATTACCTCAGTTTTGCTTTCATTAACATTTAAAAAGTTTAAAGCTATCCACACTTTGATGTCCCTAAAACAATCCAGCAATACATTGAGGGAGTTGGTATATTCTTTCTTCAGGGGCAGGTAGATCTTGCATTTGGGAGTCATCTGCATAAAAATTATATAAAGTTAAATAGTTTTTTTATCTTTCCCAGTGGGAGAAGATACAGGGAGGGAACAATGGGTCTATGAATTGGGGGACTCCACACAGGAGGGAGGCAGAAGATGATCCAGAATCGATGCTTACTGAGAAAAATCTCGGTCAAATAGGACCTGAACCAAAGACAGTACATTTAATAACACAGCGTGCGTGACATAAGAATAGCCTACTGTTGTCTATTGTATCAAAGAGAGCTGTGAGGTCTAAAAGCATAATAATAGCAAAACCACCAGAATCAGTAGTTAATAAATCAAATCTCTTAAAAGTACAGACTGTGCTGTGAAAAGCTTTAAATTATTGTACTTAGTGATAAGAATGTTTTTGAGGATATTGAGAATGAGAATGCTTTTGATGATGAACAAGAAAGGTACGCTCTTCAGAGCCGGGTTGCCTACCCATCATGCGACAACAGATCATGTGTACTGGACAAAATCTGTAGGAGCAGTAGCAACAAACTGTCTTTCGCAGAAATTAAAATACTATTTTTATTGTGTGTGGATAATGTCCTGTCTGATGGTCAGGTTGGAAATAAATGACTACCTAAGTCTTGAGTACATTGCTCAACAGGAAGGCTGAGGCTCATAAAGGGCCTTATATGCAGGGGTGCACATAACTTTTTAGGTCTGGTACGCAGAAGAGCACCTGGACATGTGACTTGGTGCGCATGGCGCCCGTCCCGTTTTGTCAACGGGGGGGGGGGGGGGTTCAGCCCGGCCCCGGAAAGTTTTGTCAACGGGGGGGGGGGGGGTTCAGCACGGTGCCCGCCGGACAGTTTTGTCAACGGGGGGGGGGGGGCGAGAAAAAAAGGACGCTCTGCTTCTAAATTCTGCCAATTTTCGCCGTTTTTTTTTTCTCATGCTGTTACATAAAGCCCCCAAGGTTGGTGCCCTGTGCTGCTGCGCTGATCTTATCCGCCAGATTGGGACGTTCACGGCATATTTTGCACCATTACGGTGCGTTCATCATCGGTGACGAGTGCCTCTAACAGCCGCTGCGCGAGGCGATGCGAGGCGACGCGAGTCATATCTCTACCCCTCCGCCTAATGGCTGTACATGGGGCCGACGGGTGCTTTAGAGTGATTGTGTGAGTGGGTACAAACAGACATCTCCGTTTGCAACCGAACGAACGGCCGGAAGTCCCATCCACTCCCATGTTAAAAAAAAAAAACGGGTACACGCCCCCGTTTTTTTTTTAACATGGGAGTGGATGGGACTTCCGGCCGTTCGTTCCGTTGCAAACGGAGATGTCTGTTTGTACCCATTGTGGCTTCAGGAAGTAAATTCCTAGCCTCGATCTCCAGGCTTTTATTTTTTAGTTTTGCTAAAAAATAAAAGCTTGGAAATTCCTGTCCCAGCTGTTGGGTTGAGTGAGTTGAGTTGAGTTGGTGCGCAAAAGCGCCTCGCGTCGCCTGATGTGGTGCGCATTTTTTATTTTGGGTGCGCATGCGCACCTGCGCACCAGTTATGTGCACCCCTGCTTATATGCCCGATTTATACTTAGTTGTGCACTGAAATCTCAGTGCAGCACGCCAAAAATAGCTCATGTGCAGTATAAGCTTACAACACACTGCAGGGGCGACACAGATTGTCTATTTTTGGAGTGCGGCACCAGCAAGCAACTAAGCAGCTATAAATCACAGGAGCCTTGAGATGATAGTAAATTATTGAAAATGTTATTTACATAATGCTTCAATCACAAAACATCAAGGCAAAAGTAGTCCAATTGGTGGCTTCATAAATAACCATAGCAGATAATCATATACTGTATTATGTAAGGCAAATCAAGGCCTTCTTATAATGTATCATCATCTACACTGAAAACATGATAATAGCCTAATACCTAGATGACATCCTAACTTAAGCCTATTTTCTACAGTATACAGCACATCACATGATCATATATTTTGGTAATGATCCTCACGTAAAATAACTATTTTATGTTAATAGTTTACGTTAAAAACCATAATGGAATATCAGCAACGTGTTTCTTAGCCTTGAGTCCATATGTTTGCAAAAGATAAAAGTTCCAAATTGAGCCTTAAGCTGAATCGCTTAACAGAAGCGTTTCATATCAACTGTCTTAAGAACTTCAAATGATCTGTGTCCTTCACAAGTGCAACACTGTATGCACCACAAAATACCAGCGCCATTATCCCCGGCGCGCTCCTCACTGTATTTCAGAACTTATTCAAAAGGGAAAATTCCCTTTTATTACTAGGCAAACATCATGTGTTGGTGTCCTCTATCAAACAGCTCTAATAGAGAGATGGAGAAAGGGAGCAAGGCAGACATTTAACCTTTTTATATAGTCTTACAATTGGGGCTCTCAAGGCCTTTCATTTAAGTTCCTGCAGGAAAAAAAATCAGCCAGCATGGACTCATTTCATCTTCCCATACAGTATATTTATATTTCAGTTCCAATCAAACCTAGCCAATATGTCATCCCTATGTATTTTTCGCCTCCAGAGAGCCCTACCTTCCCACTATAATTTCCACCGACATTTTGTGTGCAAATGCAGTAATAGACACATTTATCACATCAAAAGGGATTCAATTTTCTTTTCAATCACCCACTGGTATGAATAGCACCACATTCTCTGCGGCCCACAATGAGGAGCCATTACCGTTAAACTGAAGGGACAGGCTTTGCCTTCACCGATGCATTCAGGGCGGAAAAAGTGCGTCAAACTGTTTGCCAACACCCTGTGTTTGTTCTCGATAAATGGAGATGGCTTTCAGACAGGTTCATATCCAATTTTATTGTCAGACAAGTGTCATTTTGTTTTGTTTAGAGGAGGTACAGTACTGTGGTAATCGTTGGTTCTTGGCGTCGGTTGTTCCTTGATGGTAATACGGGGTTAGTCCATTTAATACTCTGAAAAAACAAAACATGTGTCCCCTTTAGTTGTTGTATTGTAGTTGGGGTATTTATCCATTCAATTGTAAGTGTATCCCCTGCAATTACTCCGATCTTCACTGTCAGGGGCAGTGGATGCCATTAATAATAGGGGTTAAGTGTCTGTCTCAGGGACAATTCGACGCACATGCACTGGGCGAGCCGAAGGTCAAACCGGCGACCTTCCAATTCCCAGACTTACCCACTCAGCTACGTCCCCCCCTAACTATCTTGTCAAGAGAGCCGAGGCTTGGAGATGACACCTGCTGTCTCTTTATTATGTTGAGACGAAGAGTGGCTGTCAGTGGGGACTTACTGGCTTCTCTAAAGGCCAATCACTTTTATCGGTTAGCATTACACATCCCCATTTGTGTTCATTTTCAATGATGTGTCCCAGTTAGACCTGAGATAGCCTACACAGAAAAGTGTATTTTTTTGCCAGCCTAATGGCGGCAAAGCACAATGTGACTATGATGACTATTCTGTCATTGGGCTCGTACATTTCTAAATTTTAGAATTATCAAATGCACAGTTGAGAAAGTTAGGATAACGTTGATATATGGCCTTAAATTGCAGATAAGCGTAACGATTTGTCAGTATGATACTGACATCATTATACTGACCATGTCACGGAAGGAAGCCATCCTTGGTTTCCTGGTCAGTATCGTGACAGACCACGATACTGACCGTGATACTGACCATGATACTGACATGATATTGACCATGATACTGACATGATACTGACTGTGATACTGACCATGACACTGACATGATATTGACCATGACCATGATACTGACATGATACTGACATGATACTGACCATGATACTGACCGTGATACTGACATGATACTGACCGTGATACTAACATGATACTGACCGTGATACTGACATGACATTGACCATGACCATGATAGTTGGGGTATTTATCCATTAATTGTAGCACAGCAGACAATTATTTCTTTCATATTACTGTATATAAGGCACGGCCAAACACTTTGTAACACCAAACAGTAATGACAAGTTATTTTGTGTCACTATTCATGGCTGAATTTAAAAAGCCAAAGCCAACCCATACTGTAGCAGTGGACTACTTCAGTAGGAAAACCATCATATGAAAATGAAATCATGGGGTGCTGATGGGGCTGGTGGACTAGTGGTTAAAGTGCATACCGCATATAGGCTCTAATGCAGCCTGTTAGCGAGTCGTGGGTTTGATTCCCGAGCCTGACGACCTTTGCGGCGTGTTACTCCCTGTATCTTTCTTCCTGTGTTCTGTCACTCTTCCACTGTACTATCCAATAAAGGCAGAAAAGCCATAAAAATAGCTTTAAAGATATATATACATCTTACTTTTTTTTAATCAAATCATGTAGACCTCAGGATCTCCAATGTGGATCTCAAACATGTCAGTCATCTCTATGAGGGCAGTTCTCTATGACATAATGACATCTCACCCCCTCAAGGACCACTAATTGAGAACCACTGCTGTATGTTATGGAAATACCCGCTCCAAGGATGTAGGTGTTCTGTGGCCAAGTGTACCACAAGGATCTCCCATCTCAGGATGCAGGATGCCTGTGACCGCATACAGTAGGTACTTGGGTAGGGCTGAGAAGATTATGAAGGACGAACGGCACCCCAGTAACGGTCTGTTCATGAGGACTGAAACCTTACCTGCCACTGACTGTCAGGGCCCTGAACACGGACATGCAGGAAATAAAAAAGAAATAAGAAAACAATAAGCTGTGCTCATCTTAAATGATGTAGGCTATATACGTTTTGTCTTTACTTGTTCAGGGCTTTGCCACCGAATGCCACACTGCGTAGTAGGTGATTTGGTTCAGGAACTACTGTAGTAACTTACTATCGATAGAGATTGGACAGGGAAGCCATTCTGTTAGACTCTATGAGACTTCATACCGTCTAATGTTTCACGCAATTAACTAGGTACAATTGTCATTTCCAACAGCTCAAAGCGAGCAAAACATTTCCTTTTTGGTTAAAAACTAAAGTACTACAATATTTCATCAAGCACGCAGCAGAAAAGTGGAGCTCCTAGAAGGGCTTCATCTGTAGTCCTTTCTTTTATTGCACTTCAAACTGCCCAACACAGGCGAGTGAGGATCAAATAATCTCCCTATATAAATACCAGTACCAACGTGCTGCTTCGGCAGAAAATGTCCGTGCTGCCTTTCCCTGTCATCTTCTGCCACAGCTTACACATGTCTCCTCGCTGCCAAAACCACCGTAGCCACAGCACATGAGGTCATCCTCAGCCAACACGCTGCAGACAGCCAGCCCGCCAGGCAGCCAGGAGGAGGGTCTGGACGGGGGCCTTAAAGGCCTTTTCCTTAAATCTGATATCATTGGCAGAGGGGACGCTTAACCAGTTCCATCGTTCGACCACACTTTAAAGGGGCGTGTTCCTGATCGAACAATGTACTGTCTTGTATTAGCCTGCTGGGATTCTCTGTATGAGCGTTCTCGTAAAACTGAAACGGTTCTCGTTTTATATGACTTAAGCCCCTCCAGAGCGTTTGAGCAGAGGTTGTGTCTGCGGAGGTGGGGATGCCGTATGCGGGAAGCGGCATGGCGGTCGGAATAGTGTTTATCGAGCATGGCAGCGAAATCATCTGGTGGCGGTATAGAACCATCCACCGGCTACCAAACCACGTCAGCGCACGGGGACAGAGGTACCCCATTTAGTTTTACAGCGAGTGGAGTGTATTATAGCTGCGGTCTGGCTACTGTAACTGAATTTGGTTGGAGGTCAAGGAAATGGGCAAATCACACTCTGGTTTCAGGCGCCAAGAGTTGAAAACGTAGTGCCTGTTAATAAATAGCACTTTGAAAACACTCAATAATTTATGCTGTTAGCATGCTGCGGTATACTGATGTTTGTTGACTACCTAATGCATAAAAGCATAGAAATATTTAACATAAGATATCTAAAGCTACCCAGCCATCTATGGTGATGTCTTGTTGTATTAAATATGTATTGCCTAGGCACAGACTCCTGACCTTGGCTTTGGGGAGCAAGCTCGCATCATTTCATCTTGAAATGAAAAGAGAGGCTGCCCGCAATTACAGCGTGTTAATTACATATTCACTTTCATCTGTAAGAAAAATCACACAGTCTGCCCGTTGCGCTGCTGCTGGGTCTCATTTGATAGAAAAATACAGAGATAGAAAAAAAGAAAATGTACTACATAAAAAAGTGCCATGTCTAGTTAATATCTTCTTATCCTTACAGTACCTGTTTTAGTTAGAACTGCCAAGGCTTGTTTAATTTCTGAAGAGAGTGAGAGAGGGGGAGTAGAAATTGTAATGTCTGTACTGATGCTACAGTATAATATCTAAAAGAGTCAGATTAATGTAAGAAACATGTTCTGTATGGTGACTATGCAGACTGCAGTCTGAATAGATTAGTTTGTCAAGCTTTCTTGAAACATTTCAAACACTTTTTCATCTTATGCCTATTATACTGTATGTGGTATCAAACATTTATGAGACATTATCTATGAACTGTAAACATCAACATTATGTATAGGCCATACCGGTCTATTGAAACGAAATAGCCTATATGATGCGATAACACACAGAGAGACAATTTTACACGATTCACTCAAACTCAATGGTAGGTGCACACAAGTGCATGCAAACGCACAAACGCTCTTCTCGTTGCCGAGCTCTGCGTCACATTTGTGCACATTGATCTCCCTGCTCAGCACAATTAAGACAACCATTTAAGAGCAGGGGGATATACAGTTATCACAAAACCCCTCAGGGGAAAACAGAATCCACAAGGTAAGCAAAGCCTACTGTACTGGTGGTGCTGGGGTGGCAGTCAAATCAAAGAAGCGCCTATACCAGCCTATAGTATGTGACAGTGAGAATATGCCACAAATTGGTCAGCTGCTTGACACTTATGACTCACACGCACGCGTGCATGCATACATGCACAGATCTATGTTGAGCTTTTATATCTGCTATCTTCAGTGTGGTCACTGACAGTGACCCTGGGCGTAGCACCAAATACACTGTTGTACGACTATCGTATTAGCCAATAACGGAAAAAGAGATGAAAGTTTATTTATACAGTATTCAATTATTTTTTAAAGAAATTAATCATTAACCACATGGACCTTATTGCTTCCCTATTCTGGGCATGTCATATGCGTACATTCGGTGAAAATAGCAGTTCTACGGGACACGTTGTGAGCTTGTCGATTGGCTACGTTCTGGGAAGAGTTAGACGGAAAAAAGGAGGGGACCAATAGACCGCTGGGGGACCCCTGTCAACAAAGTATAATAGGATGTAAGTGGTGAATGACCACCATAAATGTTTGCAAAAAGTAGTCAATATTCAATAATGTGTCGATGAGTGCAATGAATATAATATAAAATATAATACAAAATATAATATAATAAAAAATATGAACATAAAATATATTACAGTGTATAAGCACTCAGATGAGCAGAGGAGTTTCATGTGTGCTACAGGTATAGGCTACATGTGCGATGTAACTTGTAAGCTTGGAATATTGATGTTCCACGATTTAGGAAAATTGGCAAAATTTCGCCTATGCTTCAGTGAGAAAAAACAACAACTTGACACTCAATCCAAATTATTTTGAGACCAAATCCAGTAGAGTGTCAAACACACTCATACTCGCAAGATGTGTGAAAAAAGAGGGGGGGGATAACAGCTTTGGATACCAAATCCTTACCACACACACACACACACACACACACACACACACACACACACACACACACACACACACACACACACACACACACACAAGTTAGCTACTGTCTGCTGAACTAATATGGGCAGGCGTACAGAAAAAACAAATACAATTCTCTGGCTTAATTCTGTCAGAGCTGGTTGTCCGCAGGAGAGACATCGAAACAGCCTCCCCACAAAAGCCCTCTGGGATGGCTGATGGACAAGGAGAGAGAGAAATGGTGGCGAGGGTAAAGAGAGAGGAGGGGGAGAGGAGAATAGAGGGGAAAAGAAAAGAAAAGGAGATACGTTAGGGGACGAAGTTTGTTCTAGGGGTGGAGGTTTTGAGGAGGAGTAGCGGGTGTTGTAAATGGAGAACGCGCGCTATTGTGGTCTGCTAATGGCCATGGGGGGCTCAGAGGGCCAACTGCCGAGACAGATGTGCTTGAGGAGAGGGTTATATGGGCCGACTGGTGTTTCTGCATGCCTCATGTACATAGGCATTTGATGTAGCTGATGTATTCATCCAGATCGACCTACAGTACAGTGACCTTATGCCATCTGTCCTCTGGAGATCTGTAAAAATGAAAACAGCACTTTTGCCATGTTGTCTTTAATTATCTTATATGGAAAGGACATACTGTATAGCATCTTCTGCACTCAAGACCAAAACAGGGACTTGAACTCTCATTAGCGCCTTGCGCCGACCTATTCTCAAGTTACAGTAATGTGAACTTTTGTCTGAATGCAGTGTTCATCAATATCACTTCAGAGCAGAGGTGTGAAGACTGAGGAGTATCACCAGTCTGTTAATTTGTTCATCTGATCTTACATCCATGTTTCATCCAGCAAACATATGGAGCAACTTAATGCGTGATATAATTCTAATTCTGTCTCAACTTGATTACAGGTTGGCGTTTGGCACAAAAATCGTTTTTTTATGGCATGGCTCTTTGGGGCCAAGCCGTCTAGAAGAGGGTCTGTGAGTCTGTCTGTGTGTCGGCAGCTAATCTCGCTGCACCGATCAGCACCAAATTTCTTATGTGCGGTCCAGTAGGCCAAGAAAGTCTAAATAGTCAAGAAAGTAAATCCCTGAATATTTTTCACATATGCTCTATACTTTTTTTGTTTTTTTACTGGAAGTGAATATGACTTCACAACGATGTGATATCAAGTCAATATGACATCATTAACATGATTTCCGAGATCTACGTGGAAGTCATGTCGTTATTGTCTTGTTTTTTTCTATAGCCTACCATTACCAACCCATCGGCATCGGGGGAAAAAAGCTCAGAATTTGTCTTGAGAGATTATACCATTACAATACAGGAGTTGTCAAGGCTGTTGCCAAACATTAGCGTCTCGTCAGCCATCTACAGCCTTCAATTTGAGGTTGACAGTAGCTGAGACTGAATAGGCAAAAGTTCACACACACATTTGATGATAACTTTTATAGTGGGCAGTGGGCAGAGTTTGCTACTGTATCATTCCCCTGTTGAAAATGATGAGCGTCCGCTTTGCCATACTGCATACAATTAGTTGAGAAAAAGAATGCAGCGGGGATGGGGTATATTTTGGGAGAAAAAAGAGATTTGATCTACAGCAGAGAAAGCTATATTGAGGAAATGCAGGGGATGAGCTGATCATTGGAAATGAAACCTGGTCTGCAGAACAGTCTTTATGTCTGTGGGGAATTTGTTTTATTTGATTGATAAGAAGAATGCCTGACCAGTGTGGTTTTCTCTTCCTAAAAAGGTCTACTTTGTTCCTAAAGAATAGTTCTCGCTCTTTCTATTTCTCACGAAATACAGTATTAAATACCAAATATAATAAAAACACTTTTTGAAATACCACATCACAGCTGCTCAAATTATAATAGAACACATTTCATTCATTCATTTTTCCAAAATCAAACACATCTCTGCCTCCAATAAGCTGCATGTCACTCATATAAAAATGCTCAAGACTTTGAAAAGAATGTATTCAATATTTACACCAAGGCCATGTGTCTTGAGACAATGCGGTGCAGTTAATTGAGACTCAGTACCAGTCAGTAGAGTGAGTGCTTATTTGTGAGTCATTGTAACGTGCATGGAATGGACACCCACTGTGTTCTAAATCATTCTCAAATTAAAGTGCACTGGCAACAATTCAACAAATTCATGGCAGTCCATTCTCTCAATTGTCTCAAGCATCAGGGACACAAAATCATAAAACACAGAAAACATTTCTGTGTTTTACAGTTCCGTGGGCTAATAAGTGTCAATTTGGGGGTCCTTGACATGAAAAAGTTTGAGAACGACTGCTGTATTGCACCTTGTGCACTATACTCTATTGGAGCCAGTAGGAGGTGTACCACTAGTCTGGCAGCTGCTGACGTCCAAAATATTGTCTATATATACTGTTCCTAGACATTAGTGCAAGAAGAGTATCAGTGCATGTACATGAAGATTGAGGTGCAGAGTATCGGCAAGTGTCAAGTTCAAACATAGTCCTCAAAGGTTATTTACTGATATAATCCACAGGTACCGGTACGTCTATGAGGAAAGCAAAAGTCCAAGGCCAAGCTGATGACAGGCGTGGTTAACCTTCCACTGTTCAAAACTAAGTGGCTGATGAAGAAGCTAAGTTGACCATTTTGTAAAATTGTTTTGGGAAATTCTTCTTCTTCCTATAGACGCCTTAATAGACTACGTCACACTGATAAGAACCAGTATGCGCGCGCAGGCCGGCACCAACTGAACCCCACCGCTCATAAGATGCAATGTTAAAGTGGTCACAGCCCCTAAAAATGCATCCCATCAGACTTTCAGATGCTGTTTTTCTCCCAGTGTGGAGGAAGAATGCTTAGATGTCTGTTGTGTGTAAACAATAATAACAATTCAAAGCAGTTGTCCCCCAAACCCCACCTCCAGTGGCTGTCATAAGAACCGAGGGAGCGCTCTATGATCATGGCACCAGAACCTGCTTGGCTCGCGCAGCTGAGCCTAATTTATGCTCCGTCCTGCGAAGGTGTCGCGCGCAGAGAACGGCCGAGAATAGCAGACCTCCAAGCTCACAGCGGTCACATCCGCGACACAGTTGTGAGCTTGTATGTCAGCTGTTCTCGGTGTGCGATACCGTTGCACGATGAAGTATATATGTCTCGCTAGGGCGCACCCCACTAGCCAACACACAAGAGGAGGTTGAATGAAGTGAAACCAGCGCACCCCAAAACAACAGGTTTAGGGATCTGTTGGGAATTGATTATATGAAACAGTCACCTGTGCGTCCAGTCTCAATGTTTGTAAGCAAATAATTGGTCTATTAAACTTTTAAAAGAAAAAGTAGATTGTCTTGATGTCTTGATGAATGTAGCTGCAGTGACTAGTGTGAAAGGTCAAATGACCAAGTCCAGGGCCGGATTTACACAGTCTCCTTGACCTTTTGGTACCTACCAAAAAGTGACCTTTCAAATGACCAGGTCCAGGCCCGGATTTACAGAGGCCTATGTCTAAAAAGTATTTAATGCAAATTCTCTCTGTCATACACACGCACAGCCACAACACAGCAACAAAATAAAGTTATTGAATTATGCAAGTTATTTGTCATATCTGCCCTGTGCACCTTTTGTTTACGAAGCCTAAAAAGCCAGACATTTTTGTATTAATAATGTTACAAAGTTCAGTGTACGACAGCGCACGACAGATACACATTTAAATCGTTAATCGCAATTATTTGAGAGACAATTTATCGTCAAGTAAAATGTCATAATCGTGACAGTCCTAAAGAGGTTCCTACTTTGAGCCGTCTTCATCAGCCGTCTTCAGGAGAAACCCTGAGAAGGACGAGGTCTTTGGCCGTTCGACCGTGCGGACCAAGTCTTCGGAGGAATCCCCCATGCAGACAAACCCATGGATAGAGAGAGATCTCCAGATCTCGTTCTCTAGGGCAAGGCGTCCTCGGATGAGCCTTCCAGCGGCGACTCCCGCCATCTCCATCCTCCATACATCTGGTTAGCTTCACCAGTACTTTATTAGAGGTGGATGGTCTGGGAGGGTGTTACACTGTAGGTGAGAACCTCAGTCTTCTGGGCATTGACGATGCAGATGTCATCTGCATCGTCATATGTACAGTGTGTGTGTGTGTGTGTGTGTGTGTGTGTGTGTGTGTGTGTGTGTGTGTGTGTGTGTGTGTGTGTGTGTGTGTGTGTGTGTGTGTGTGTGTGTGTGTGTGGTGTGTTTGTGTGTGTGTGTGTGTGTGTGTGTGTGTGTGTGTGTGTGTGTGTGTGTGTGTGTGTGTGTGTGTGTGTGTGTGTGTGTGTGTTTATAAAACAATTAAAAAGACTACATCAGGGATCCGTAGACCTCCTAGTTGTAGTAGTGAAGCCCAGTTCTTGCTCCCCATCTCCACTGATGTCTTAATGCATAGTCCAGGCTTATAATGAAGAGGGGAGTGTCCCCCCTGCCACACCTCTGCCAGTCTTGAGTATCTGAAAGAAAGAAAAAAAGAAAGAAAGATAGAAAGATTCATTCAAGTAACCGAGAGCCACATATACGTATACTGTATCCTGTCACAACATACAGCCTAGTATACGTATACTGTATCCTGTCACAACATATAGCCTAGTATACGTATACTGTATCCTGTCACAACATACAGCCTAGTATACGTACTGTATACTGTATCCTGTAACAACATACAGCCTAGTATACGTATACTGTATCCTGTCACAACATACACAGCCTAGTATATGTATATTGTATCCTGTCACAACATACAGCCTAGTAAACAATGAGCTTGTAGATCGGCCAATATCACAATGTTTGCCTCTTTCTTACATATAACAATAGTAATTAAAGTTTTCAAATAATTGTAGTGGAGTAGAGGTCAAATATTTGTCTCTGGGATGTAGTAGAGAAGTAAAAGTATTGAATATTAAAATACTCCAGTAAAGTAAAAGCTCCTCAAAATTGTATAGTACTTGAGTACATGTACTAATTACTTTAGTTTACACCACTGACCAGGCCTGCATACTGTAGCCTGTCTTAGCATCACAATCAAACACGGCTCAACAATACAACATATTCACTTCACATCACATCACACAACACAACAATGCTGCATCCTGACTAGTTGTTGCTTTACCAAGTAAAATAAAAGTGAAATTACACGCAATTCCATCAATGGACCCTTCGCTAAACCCCACCCCAAAAGCGATTGTCCAATGTCAGCTTAGCAACCGTTGTTAGCCTGGCACAGGTCTGGCAAACTTTCGTCACCTGCCATAGCTGTCAATGTTATTTCGCCCGCACACACACACACACACACACACAATCATTTGCAACATAATAGCAAGAACAGGAATACCACGATAACGCAATGGTACTATGAACCAGCAACAGATTCCACTTATCCACAACTGGAGGGTTCTCTTCCCAAGCTGAAATCAGCGCTTAAACTGGAAGGCTATGGCTGTGCCTGAGTTGTTGAACACAGCTTAAAGTTGGGAAAGTTACACGACTCACTCGCCCAGGTGATGTCAATGATAATAATCACCGTAATCGTAACACAATTCAGAATCCCAGCGCTGCCTGTTTCGAATTCCGCACGTTAAAGTATATTCATTCATTTCATTTGTTCGTCTATTTATTAACTGCTACTGTAGTCTTACCCTGCGGTACATGAAAACTCCTGTTAGTCATGGATCAACTTCAACCTGGTGTTTGCACTTTCTCCATTTACGGTCCGTACATCTATATAAACGTTCAGATTTCAAAATATAAATTGCTTATGCTATGGCCACGGATGTTAAAATTATGCACGGGACTCTCAAACGTACCCGTATATTCTGTGTTGTTCAATAAAAAGCATTGTAATCCGATCGGTGGCCATTTTCTCATAGAGTTATAATGTATCAGAGTGCAATACACCTACCAACCGATAGGGTCGCTCAATTGAACGCATATGGAGAAAATGGCCACCGATCAGATTAAAAAGCTTTTTATTGAACAATACGGATGATACGGGTACTTTTGAGAACCCGTACATAAATGTCACATCCGTGGCCATGGGATAAGCACTTTATATTTGAAATATGAACGTTTCTGTAGATGTACGGGCCGTCAATGGAGACAGTGCAAACACCAGGTTGAAGTTCATCCATGACGGTCGAGACAGTCGACCGTCGTGTATCCATGGCTATTACTCCCTCTAACATTTCCCGTGTTTTTAGTTTATTGAAATAATGTCATGCACATTTGTCCAGTGCATAGCCTACTGCAGGCCTTGTTGACTAGATTTAGAAGAGATTTTGAAGCTCTTGCTACTGAAATGATCGATTATTTTTAAGGGGAAAAGCCGTCATTTAACATGCAAGTCAATGGGTGAGAAGCAAAGTTTGCCAGGCGCTGCCAGGCCTGGGTGTGACTAACTCCGCACCACCAGTCACAGAGTGGAGTGGGTGGGGCTTAGCGAAGGGTCCATTCCTTTAATGCTAAGCAGCTAATTAGCTAAGCTAAGTCACCTACAGAAACTTACCTCAG
Source organism: Gymnoscopelus microlampas (assembly GCF_963454915.1). Lineage (NCBI taxonomy): Eukaryota > Metazoa > Chordata > Actinopteri > Myctophiformes > Myctophidae > Gymnoscopelus > Gymnoscopelus microlampas. The sequence goes on along the minus strand of NC_139943.1, from coordinate 48,211,281 downwards.
TTTGGTCAGATGGAGAAAATGCACTTCTCTTTGTGTTTTAGCTGCTTTCACCACTCTGGTAAACACTGACAACTCTACTCAACGTTCATCTGGAGTAACGTTATATTATGAGTTGTTTATTTTGATCTTTTACTTCCAAAACATTGCAGAGACTGTGTGTGTGTGTGTGTGTGTGTGTGTGTGTGTGTGTGTGTGTGTGTGTGTGTGTGTGTGTGGGGTGTGGTGTGTGTTTGAGTGAGGGGGGGGGGAGCACGACAATTGGAGGACTTAAAAAGCCCGCCCCTCCATCCCTGCTCCTAGGGAGTGTGGAGCAATAACTAACTACCTTCCAGGGCAGGGTTTCTCAAAGTGGGTGCCCCGTGGCAGACAGTGGCACCCTAGGGTGCCGTGACACAAGTCCAGGGGTGCGGGTGCCACAGCAGGATACTAATATTTGGAATTCATCAATGTCAATTCAGTTTAGCCACTTAGAACAGAGGTCTTCAACAGGGGGTCCGGGACCCCTCAGAGCTCCTACAGGGGGTCGGCCAAATCTTTGTGTGAATTTTTTTTTTTTTTTACCTCAACCACTTTAACCCTAGCAACCCCTTTTCTGAGGAGAACTTTAGCCAAAAATAGCCGATCTACAAGCTCTCACACGCCTCGCGCTGCAAGGGACCCATTACTCTACAATATAGAGTAGGGGGTCCCTGCTTCATCTCTCTCTCAGCTAGGGGGTCCATGGTCTGAAAAGGTTGAAGACCCCTGACTTAGACCCTCTAGATTTAATTAGTAAAACGGACCTTGCGACCTTGTTGGCTTGATCGCAGCAAAACTGTGCACACACACTCCCTGGATGCCAGAGCAGAACCTCTGCCCCACATTTTTCACATGGGCCTTTTATAGCGCCACCAGGAGGCCGATTTATGCAAAACACATTTTTTGACAGTACTCCTACAGATTTTGTCCAAACATCCCGCAAATCGGTACACAGTATAGTATCTCTATAGTCATCAAACCAAATAAATCTCTCAGATTTTTCATATTTCATCCTGATTGTCTAAAATTGGCTTCCAAAGTTTGCAGGAGTGCTCCGTTTTGAACAAAATGCTTCAAATCATGAACACAGCTTGCAATTTCCGTGAAATTTTCCACACACATTCCCACTAGGCTGAGGAAGAAATGCCTCTTGAAATGTTTCAAATCAGCCTCATGGTGGCGCTATAACAGGCCGATTCGTGTTTTTACCTATAACTGCACCGATCTATGTAAAACTTGGTATGCACACTCTCTAGAGGCCAAGGAAAAAACTTTGCCCTGCATTTTTCACATTTGCCTTTTATAGCGCCACCAGGAGGCCGACTTATGTAAAACAATATTTTTGATATAATTACGCCTTCAGATTTTATGCAAATTTCACGCAAATCGGTAGACATGATGTGTGTAGTCATGTGATCAAGACAGATCTGTTTGATTTTTCATATTCCATCTTGATTGGCTAAGATTGACATCCAAAGTTTGCAGGAGTGGCCCGTTTTGAACAAAATGCCGCAAATGATGCACGCAGCGTTTGATTGGGTGAAACTTTGCACACACATTTGCACTACAGTGAGGAACAAATGCCACCCTTTTAACATTGCCCTATTATAGCGCCACCAGGAAGCACATTTTGCAACACTTTTTTTTTAATATTACTCATACAATTTTGTCCAAACATCATGAAAATCGGTACACATTATCTCTTTAGTCAAGGGATCAAGATGGTTCTGTCCGACTTTTCATATTCCATCCTGGTTAGCGAATTCCGAACATTGCTGGCCCACAATAACCTACCTGACCTGGCGGAGACCTGTGCTCCGAGAAGCACTTTTTTTAGTATTTTAAATGAATTTTGACCCCAATCTTGAAGGGAGGAAGTGTAGAACAGATAGAGAAAGTCAAAGAGATAGCGAGAAAGATACCCTGACAGAATACACAAGACTGAGAAATGAAGAGACAGATCGGGACAAAAACACAGAGAAACACATTCAAGAGTTCAACATCTCAGAGAAAAACAGAAGCCACCAACTCCTATGTCCAAAACAAACAAACAAACAAACAAACAAAAATATCAAAGAAACCTGTTTCTGGGCCTTCTGTCTTGTTCATCTCTGTCAATGTATATTTCATTGGCTCTCAACAAAGCGAGTCAGGAGCATATTCTATCACAAAGGCTTCTGAGCACAGCAGTCCCACGTGTACGCTGGACAACACAGATTCATGCACGCACGCACGCACACAGACACAGACACACACACACACACACACACACACACACACACACACACACACACACACACACACACACACACACACACACACACACACACACACACACACACACACACACACACACACACACACACACACTCTCTCATAGACTCAATTGTCTCTGTGCTGGACATGAGTATAACAAGTCCAGGCTGAGGCTTGTGTGCCCTTAGGTGAAAAAGAGGCAACAGAGAGAGAGAGCAAAGAAGGACCTCAATTGTCTCTCCAAGGACAGGAAGACTTATGGAAGCAAAAAAAAACCTGAGAGCCTTTTCATCAAAGGCGCGACCATACAAAGGACAAGTGTTGTCGTGTGAATAGAATAGACTTTATTTGCCACTTGCACGAATGCATAATGTGCGATGCCTCTATATAACTTCTTTGGCAGCAGTCTGCTGTATCAATCCCTATCACTTGTTTAGCCAAAAATAAATATAAATCATGTATCATTAAAGGCTAATTAATTATTTGTCGCATGACCCCTTCTACAAGAAAAAAATCTAATCATGTGGATCGCGGGATCCAAATGGGAACGGCGTGGAACAATGTGGATCTTGGCCAGCCTGTGACATCAGTCATGATGTATCACTTCCATAACATTTAAGTAAAAAACAAACAAACATAAAACACAGAAACACTAGTTACTTCTTTGGCCAATGCCAACTCAGTTGCATTAACCACTTAAACCCCAGCATCCATATTGTGGGGAAACACGCTGTGAGCTTGACGATCGGCTATTTCAGCGAAAGCTTTCCCCACAATAACAGAAAACAGAAAATACACTAGTATAGAGCACTGAGGGACTCCGTCAACCATATGGACTTTAAGTATAACGTTATCCCGTGACTGCCTGAGCTGCCTCCAAGCTGAGGGAGACAGCATAGTAAGACAAGACAGACAAAAGGAAAGCTGAGAGGGAGTGAAAGCTGGAAGGGAGTGTAGGGGGAGGTATAGGCTACATTAGAGCAGGCAAGGTTTGATTCCAGACCAGCAGAGATATGTCACAACTAGATTTAGCACCACTATACTGGCAGTGCGTTGCGTTGTGTTGTGTTGTGTTGTGTTGTATTGAGGGCAATGGATTTGGTCAATGGTGCAATATGCACATCCACAAAATAGAACTGCATCAACAAAACAATCTTCAACGACAGTTTAATATATCCCAAGTGCACATTTTCTTAATTTCATCCTAGACTTTGTTTCATCAACTCTGACTCTAAAATGAGGAGTGGTTTCTGAATTGTGTGTAGTCGCACGTTTTTTATTGGGATGATGATGGAAGATTGGCTAGATTTGTAAGTGTTGAATGGGGTTTGTACAGGTGGAAGCATGTCTGGAAAGGCTGCTAAAGCCTTATTCATACTGTTGTACGACGATGTTGCTTGCCAAAAAGAACACATCTACAAGCCAGCAACTTGTGACGATGCAACGCGTTGTTGGCATGTGACATAGCCGTCAATGCTGCAAAAATAGGCACCCCTACATATAATAGTTATTTGTTTATGTAGTGAAGTAAAAGTGATAGTTGTGATAAATATAACCAGAAGAAATGGCATATGTCATATGTGTGACTGGGATACCGGGTTGTAATTTAATGCATGAACCCTTTCCAACGCTCTTTATTTGTAAATCTGTGTATATAAAACATATATCCCCTACTGAATCTCTTAATTACACCAACAGAGCAGGCAGAGCCTGGCGGAGCGGACACAGCGAACACACACACTGCATAGGGCACAAAATTGCTCAGGGCTGGTTGACGTCAACGCGTCAGGAAGGCATGGTTGGTGTACTTTTGAGGGGGCAGACAGTCTGACCTCTTGACAGAGTGGCATCTTCTTTTGCCTCAACCATATAGTCTGCATGTCCTGGATGTGCATGCTTTGTTTCAACCTAGCAACCTGCTTGCTGTAAATCGCTCTGGATTAAGAGCATATGCTACATGCCTAAATTGTAAATTGTAAGAAACAAACAAAAACATATATATGATTCCCTTTATTAATCGCATGCCATACAGTAATAGTAATTATCTTTAAATAAAAATCATTTTTTCAATCATATACAAGACTCATTTAAAAACATATTTTCCAGTCACTAATATAACATGACATTAATGGCAGATAAGTTGGAATGTACTGTATACTCTACTGTAGATGACATACAATGCACCCAAAACAGACAAAATACTTTTCTTTGCATAACTGGGCATTGTTCCAATACCTCGACTCTTAATGATGAAAGAAAGATCTTCATACAGAAAATTCTGCATAAACCAACATTTAAATTAATGTATTTGAATGCTTTGAATTGGCAGCTGACACAGGCCCTAACAATGGAACAACATTTTATTTGTATCATACAAAATTAAAAGAATAAGAAGTGCACTATGGCACTCATATTCCAGGGTTTTTAAGAACCCTTAAGCCCAGCACTGCAGGCTGTGGAACTGTTAAATTAATTTGCAGCCATATACAAGAGTTCACCTACAGAAGGTCTTTTATGCATGATTTTTCTTCCTCTCATTGTCTAAATGATAAATAAAACTACAGCTTATGTCCTTGAAGCTTGAACACAAACTCACACACTTGCAGCACTTTAAGATACTCCTCCCAAAAATACAATACAGTATAGCAAGTGCAAGTTAAATGTCTTCATTACTTTTGCTAATTCGCTTATCTGGTGGTGTTTTGCTTTTACTATTTTGTGATGATTTTTTATGTAATAAGGCCTCTTCTTCTTTTTATGATGTATTTTTTGCCAATTTTCCCTGTTTTCTCCCAATTTAGTTTAGCTCAGTGATTTCCCCAGACACTTCTGTAGTCTTGCCACTGCTGACCCCTACTGTTTGGTCTTTGGACTCCTTGGTCCTTGTCCCCAATGATAGTATTGAAACCACATGCCTCCTCTGATACACATGGAATCACCTGCCACGTCTTTTTACCTACCAATGAGGAGGTAAAAAGACGAGTCACTTGAGCAGCGACAAAGAACACCCTGACCTTCCCTGTCCAGCTTCTCTTCAGAAAACACGGCCAATTGTGTTTGTTGGAATGTCCGGCATGCAGGAACTTTACCTTGCATTCCAAATGAAGGGCTCACTAGTAAAATGAATGGAATCCCTACACTCAAAAGAAAAACATTTTTGTCTTAGATTTTTTTATATTGGATTGGATATCTGTATTTTGTGCATGAAAAATATTTTTGATTCATCAAAGTGCATATGTATTGTATTTTACAATGGAACTGTGCATTGCGTTCAGCTCAAAGGAATGCTACAACGGCACCTACAGCCATATTTCTTTGTGCAATCCTGTGTTGTATAATGATAATAAATAAATGGTACAGTAAAAAGTTAATGTATAGTGCCTTTCTCCAAAGCAGATTTCATTCACCCTTTCACACACAGATGGCAGAGGAAACCATGCAAGGCACCAACTTGCTTATCTGGAACAGTTAGGGGTTCAGTGTCTTGCTCAAAGACACTTCTACACCACAGGAGGAGCCAGGGTCAAACTGGGATCCTTCTGATTCCTTAACAGACGCTCTAACCCCTGAGCAACTGTTGCCCCCAAAGTTCATCGTAACCTTGATTTTCTATGGAGTTGTTGAGATTACAAACAAGACACGCATGCCTTGTGAACCAAGGTTTATATCCTCTTAAGGGTCATCCACACCAAGAACGATAACTTGAAGTTCCATCCAAATTTACAGGGTGTCATGTTTAACACTCACTCAAGTTCAACATGTTTACAGAATGTTATCATTCAATGTGGATGGATGCTTCTATCATTATCGATATATAATGTTTTATAGTTATCATTCTTTTTTTGACTGACATTTGCACACATACTCTCCAATAATGGTGATAGTGCTGAGCATGTACTGTAAGTTGCTGTAAAGCTTTAAAGCGGCTGGCACTGAAGCCTGAACGGAGCCAACCCCTTTGACATTTCCCACATGTTTGTGTTAAAGATTTAATTCCAAATGTATAAATTCAAACATTTTCAATACCAATCTACATAAAATACAGTATATCATAATGAAAAAGTGAAAAAAACACATTTCTTTTTTCATTTGTACTGATGATGTAAACAAAATATATTCTATGCAAACATTTGCACCATATTTTGGCAGCCATTCTATCTTCAGTTTGTTTGCCCCTTCTTCCTGGCAGTGCTCAAGCTCTGTCAATTTGGATGTGTCTATGTTTCTATGAACAGCAATCTTCAAGTCTTTCCACTAATTCTAGATGTGATTCCAGTCTTGGGCTGACTGCGGACTCTCAAGGACTTTTCCTTTATTTTCTTATTCTGAAGCCATTCAAGTGTTGGGTCTTTGCACTCTATAACAAGATCTCCTCAATGACTTGCCTGTACTTACTGTAGTTCCATCTATTGTTCCCTCTATTCTTACATGTTTCCTAGCCCCTGCTGCTGAAATGATCATTTTGACACATGGCCTCTCTCTACAAACTGAAAGGCATGTGTCCAGCAGTAACTCCCATCACAGCTAAGGTAAGGTGTAGTAGTTCCCAGAAGATTTGTTTTCTTTTTTTTTTACAAGGCCCTTGTTGGAACCATTTGATTTCATATGTAATTGCAATTTTTAAGGTTTAATTGTCTGATGTATTTTACTTCTTGAGTTGTCTATATCCTTGTCTAATGAGTGTAAATGGTTTTCAACTACGATCTCCCCCTGCTGTCCTTTTAATATTTATTGTGGCTAAGGCAGTGCGGAAAATTACACCTGTTTATGATTGAAGAGTGATGAGTATTTTGGCCGCGAGCTGTTTTGTTATTTCCTATATAAAGTTTGTTTGTATTATACTGTACAAATAAATGATGTGATGCAGGTTCTTGATTATTTACAAACAATGGTGATGTAAGTCTGCAACCACACTAGGCTGCACCCCCAACTAGGCTGCACCCCCAACAAAAAGCCCTTGTGTGTGGTTGCTCAGTTTAGCCGACTGCCAACCTACATAACGTCCAATCAGCTGGATCTTGTTGAGACATTTTAAGAACAATGCACATTCACTTCTCCTCAATTATGAATTGAGGAGAAGTAGATGGGTTGAATGATCAACTCAATAGATTCTATTTTTTACAGGTTTAATCAATACAAAAAAAGTAATACAAAAAACTTGAAATTGCAGGGTCTAGTTTGTAGATAAGTGACAAAATAATCTTAAATGACTCATCATGAGTTGAACGGAAAAGGATGCAACAAGGCAAAATATGGGAAATGTCAAGGCTTGAAAAACTGTCAGGTTCCACTGCATACAATATTAGCCAGCTTTGTGTAAATGTTTATATCGCATTTATCAATACTGTGAAGCAAAATGAGATGCATTCCATGCATGAAAGGTACTGTACAATAAAGTGTATTCATATTGCTGTAATCATTTGTTCCCCTCACAGCTTTGTTCAATACCTGCATTGAACATGTGATTTCTTCATGTGCTTTGAGCTCAGCTCTATATAGTGTTTGCTGCGTTCAGAAGGTCCAGGCCATCATACAAAACTCTCCTCCATGTTGGAGCACAGCAGAAAGGAGTCGACCAGCCGAGGTTTGATGAGCTGTTGGTGGTCGGCAGCATCTATACTGTCTGGACACCCTGCTGCTAGCCGCCTCAGTGCAGCCTGGAGAGAGTACACACACACACACACACACACACACACACACACACACACACACACACACACACACACACACACACACACACACACACACACACACACACACACACATACAGTGCACAGACACATACAGTATCAGGATCTAGCACTGGATACACTTTCTGTAGATGCAAGCACCCAACAAAAAGTCATGCATGCACACACACACACCTATACAAAACACTTAGTAGGCGTGCGCATACACGTACGCACACACACACACACACACACACACACACACACACACACACACGAGAACTCATATTTCAGGGAGAGGGGCGGGGGGTGGATTGAGAGTGCAATTTTCTCTCTCTAGACTGACTCTAACTTCAAAACTACTTAGCTGATTATATTCTATTAAAGTAATTTTTTAATCCAACTTGCTGTTATAGGCGAGAAATCAAGCCAGAGCGATAAATCCCACACAGTATTTTCGATTCATAGAATATGAGTAAAAACATGAAACGCGATGTCTTTTGCGCTCACACAGACCAGAGAGGACATTTACATATTGTATTACAAATTATGTCAGACATCGAAGGCAAACATTCAACACCTACTGTACAAATGCACTGCTTAACCCTTGGCTAAAAGGATAAAATAGAATCACATTAATTTGAGTGAACTAACAGGCTCTTGCATTATAGTGAGGAGGGGAGGGCATTTCATTTTTCGAGAAGCTGTCCAATTAATGCGCATACGGCAAGAACACCGAGACATCCCCCCCACGCCCCCCACCCCACCATTCTGGTACTATATGATCAAGTCCTATCAATTATGATCGAAACGAGAGAATGATAAAACATGAAGAGGAATTATATTCATGATATGTACATATTTAAACACACAGGCCTGTGTGTTCTCATTATAGGCTTGAGTTTGAAGATGCTGGGTTTGTGATGTGTTTCCATGTTGCCCCATGGACGTAATTAAACTGACCGGTCATTTGGTGCACTGATGGATAGGTTGTGCAGTGTGTTGGCTTGGGTAGGGTATGTACAGTAGGTACAGTAAAGTAGGTGTAGTGGCCATACATGGTAATTTACCCACTTTCAACCTAGTGTCTCTATTTTGGGAATTTCATTGAACTGCAATTTGTTTTTTTAAAGAAATGGTTAAACATTTTCAAAAGTCTTAATAGTATAAAATAGCATATCTATAAGCTCACAATTTGTCACATTGTGACGTGGTGTGAGCTTCTAGGTTGGTTATTTTTGCCACGCGACACCAAAGGGCTTAATTTACCTCTGAGAGTGTGACATATTTTTAAATAACAGGTTTTGGATGTTGAAACGCCACATATTGAATGATGGGTGTTTGTGTGTGACATACAATGTTGTATACACAGAGATACACAAAAATGTCTGCAGATATTCAGCTAGGGACACCCGTGCACACTCTAACCCTCACAAACACACACAGTAAACACCCTGACACGCTTGCACAACACACAAACAACACTACAGAAAGATTTTAACACACACTTCTACACATGCACTTCTACGTCTCTGTTACTCCTTTGTACTTGTCCTATACATTATACCTGTATCTTTATTGCTTCCTTACTGTGGTGCTGCTATGATGTTGACTGAAATTTCCCTCTGGATTAATAAAGGTCTATCTATCAATTTTCTATTATGTACATACTACATGTGCTGTGTCACACACACACACACACACACACACACACACACACACACACACACACACACACACACACACACACACACACACACACACACACACACACACACACACACACACACACACACACACACACACATCCTTAGACGCGCACTCATGTATGTACATACCAGGCATGCGACCAGGACGGAGTCGCTGTTATTCCTCTCAGCAGGAGAGCGACAGAGTTCAATAAGGCGAGGGACAGCTATAGACAAGAAGAACAATCAACATTACAAGCTTGATAAATGCTCACAGATCTACACATAAAATGGTTCACAATGTTATCTCCACCCAGCTTGGCAGAGATACAGTATGCGCTCTGTGGAGCACCCTTAGTTGCACATCTATTCTCACTCACCTGACACCAGTTCTATATCTACAGAGGTACAAAAAGATCACTAGCACTAACTTAAAAGTCCCTTTTCGGTTGCGGTTCTTTCATTGTGCATGGGCAGCAGCACATAGACGCATAGTCAGACAGGGTTCTTTTTTAACAGCGGCTTCTAATTCAGCATGCTAAATGTCCAGGAAGACGAAGGCTGTAGTTTCAATTAGGGACGGCAGTGGCTCAGGGGTAGAGTGGCTGGTAGAGCGGCCGGATGGCAACCGTAAGGTTCCCAGTTCGGTCCCGGGCTCCCCTAGAGTTAGTGTCGAAGTGTCCTCCGAAGTGTCCTGAACCCCTAATTGCTCCCGATGAGCAGGTTGGTGTCTTGCATGGTTTCCTCCGCCATCGGTGTATGAATGTGAGTGTGAATCGGTGAATGTAATGCACAATCTATGTAAAGCGCTTTGGATAAAAGTGCTATATAAACGCATCATTTACCATTTACCAATTACTGTAACTTAAAATCCCCAATGTTGATGTCATTGGTATAGGCACGTTTCTGAACTGTCCACAGCTCACCTCTGAGACACAGAGCAAGTGGACAGAAATTGTGCCATCTCATAATGAGCATTAGTAAGGACCAATTGAAGGCATGGTTGAAGTGAAGTGAAGTGCTCCTGTACCACACAGGAGCACACAGAAAAACAGTAGCCTACAGTACCTTTTAGTTGGATGGCTGTTTGAGCCACATCAGGATCTCTGCTGAGGCGGGCCAGGGTGACAGCAGCTTTCTGTTGGACGCGCTCGCACGCAGCACCCTCTGATGGACTGGCAGAGGAGGGCCTCTCTCCCAGTAGCAGGAGGAGTCTCTCTATGCCTGGAAGACACAACAACGAACAACACTGTTACAGCTTGAACACACAAACAGTGTTTCTTACTGAAGATCGGTTATTTCCTGTGAGCGACACTGTTGTCCAACAAATTCACGCTTAACAAGACTGTTACAAGCTCTTTACAGACAGCACAGACAAAGCTACTCAGACATAAATAATACATGCTATCAATACAACTGAAAAACCTTTATACAATGTTCATTGTTTATTTACATGTATTATACTTGTATTCCTAATCAAATTTGTGTTTGGTTATTCTTACTTCTATTTGTATTGGATATTATGTCTATTGTATTTTGTTTATTCAATTTGATTAATTGTGGAAAGCGCTTTGAACAACTGGTTTGAAAAGTTCCTCTTGCAGTAAAGCAAGAATTCAGGAGAGAGTACCTGTTTATCAGCTTAATTTTTATAGTGTTCCAGTTCCAAATTTGTCTGCTCATTTCTTTATGTCATCACCTCCAATTTCAGTTAAATCTGTATCCTGTCTGAGTTCTCTATCCTGATAAGATAAAATTGGTATGCCTGAAAATACATTTTCTGTTATATAATAAAGAGCTGGAGAGAGATGGAGAGTGTTTGTTATTGAACACACACTAGTCTATAGCAATGAGTACTATCAGAATATAGAGCTATTTAACACTTATTTTAACCAAAGAAAATCACTTACCCTACCTTTAAATATAATAAATCACACACTATTGCAATAGATGCAACAGACATGGTCAAAGAATCCAGACAGAAAAAGTTGGGGGCCAACCTGAAGTGAAGCCTATTTGCATCTGTATTTTATGTTTTACTTGGAGTAAGAGAGTGTGGTGTATTCGAAATCAGGTTAATTTGTCCCGTCAAGTACACCGTTTTTTTAAATCTAAAGTAAGTAGATAAAAGCAAACCATAAAAGGTAACAAATGACTTGACCTAGGTCTGTTATAAAGGACCTAAATACAACAAAGCAGTTGAGACATGACAGGACCTCTGTCATCAGCAACACAGACCAAGACAAGACGTAAGAGGATCAGAGAGTCTGAAATCCAACAAAAAACAGAACACACGAATGCACACGGGAAAAACAGGACAAAGTGACAAATTAAGAAAAAGACAGCAGGAATCAAAGAGTGTGGTATGATACATTTGTGTAAATGTAAAATAAAAGGCATGGGAAATTCAAGCAGACTTGAACACCATTCACCACACCATTTCACCACACTAATGATTTTCAGTTAAAGCATTATGAATGGTTGGGCACCTCAGATATGAGATGCTGCTGCCATCTTGTGACATGATGAGATATTGCAATGACATGCGCCATCTTCATCTCACTGTACTGTACAATATTATTCATGATTTTCTAGTGGAGTTATGTTTGTTTCTTTAATCCAACACTCTTTGTTCAAAATTGTAAATAATTAGTCATTTGTTAGCCTGGTAAACCCTCCCTCCGGAAATCTCATTTCCATTGGAATCAAATGGAAATGAGATTTCCGGAGGGAGGGTTTACCAGGCTAGTCATTTGTTGCTGCCCCCCCCCTCAAACCTAGCGCGCGCGCACACACACACACACACACACACACACACACACACACACACACACACACACACACACACACACACACACACACACACACACCATAGTTTTTACTATGCTACTGTTTGATTGTGAACTAGAATGAAATACAAAAACATGTCAGAAATCAATACCTTTTTCTTGAAGGACTTCTGGGGCTGACTGCTCCAAGACTGAGAGGTTTGCCAGAATGGTCACCACCTGATATTCAAATGACAAAAGAAGGTATATATGGTACATGCAAAAAAGATGTCACATACTGTGGCCTACATACTTCATACATTTACCTTATGTGAAATAATGTATCCAGGTTTATCCAGGTAAAATCATGTATTCAGGTTTATTCAGGTAAAATCATTTATCCAGGTTTATCCAGGTAAAATCATTTATCCAAGGTAAAAAATATTTTATCCCGGTTTTCTGAGCATATGCATACAGTTCAGCATAACCCTGCTTAGTGCCTTGCTGAAGATCGAGCCCTTACATTTATCGAGGGCCAACGCGCTGTTGCAGGTTACAGTGGTGTAAAGTAATTAAGTTCATTACTCAAGTACAGTTTGTAGGTATTTTTACTTTCCTGCAGTATTTCCAATTTTCAATAAGTTTACTTCTACTCCACTACATCTCAGAGGCACACATTCTACGTTTACTTTTAATTATCTGAAAACGTTAGTTACCAGTTACTATCACGATGATGGAAACATTCACTCGGTGTCCCAGGTCTCTGATTAGAAGTTAGAATGACAGGTGACAGTTGAATGTGATTATCTTTCTAGTAGGATAAAAAAAAATAGCAGTACAAGGGGTTCTTGGGGACCTGAATGAACCCTGAACCCTTGCAGATCCCTGTGTTGACTTTTGGTCCATTGGCTGTATGGATGCAGCATTAGCCTGGTTCCAGACGAATCTGCCTTTGCAAAATTGCATGCACTTTAGCCCTCGGCAGATAGTGTGTCGTGTGATATGTGACCAGGTCTGGTGTTTAGGGCATCATGTCGCCCATTGACAAAGACTAGAAAAAAGCTTTTAAACTTTTTTTTTTTTTTTTGTGATTTTCGGTTTTTTTCATATTAACACAGTTCGAATGTTGAAGAAGGTTTATAGTCCAAAAGATACGCGTTTTAGAATCATTAAGTGGTTTAAATTACATTACAAAAACAGGAGTGTTTCTGTGTGTTTCTGTCGGTCTTTTGGGGGCGGAGAGTGGTTTTAACTTGCAGGGACACATTAGCATGTGAGTGGTTTTGGTTGGTTGTTGGCCCATTGTTCTCCGGTTACAAGCCTAATCCCCGCCCATCAGTATCACTCCTCTCTGTGGTGGTGTAACGTAACTTAAGTACATTTACTCAAGTATTGTACTTAAGTACAATTTTGAGGTATTTTTTACTTTACTGGAGTAATCGCCACTGGGTGAATATTCAACCTGAGGCTGAAACTAACTTCACCACGGTGGGAAGCGCCGAAACGGCCAGTATTGCGTTAGTCTTTTTCGGGACAGAATGTAGTTCTATCATCAATAATAACATTGTGGTGAACACAGCAGCTCTGAGGGCAGCCCCAGCTAAACAACAGGCCGCTCGACGTTCGTATTGAAGTATTTCACTGAAGATGTAGACAAAACAACGGTGGAATAACGATCTAGGCTAGGAGCTTAGCATTGTTAGCTCGCAGTCAAGCGTCATGGCTGAACGTACAGTTGGTGTTTGCATTTCTCCATTTACAACTCGTACATCAACATAAACGTTCAGATTTAAAATATAAAGTGCTTATCTCATGGCCACGGGTGTTATAATTATGTACGGGCCCTCATAAGTACCCGTATCTTCCGTATTGTTCAATAAAAAGCATTTTGATCCGATTGATGGCCATTGTCTCCGTTGTTTTTCAACTACACGGCCGTATTGGTTGGGGGGTGTATTGCACTCCTGATACGTTATAACTCTATGAGAAAATGGCCGCCGATCGGATTAAAATGCTTTTTATTGAACAATATGGAAGATACGGGTACTTAGACCCACCCGAAGTTAATGGTAACATCCGTGGCCATGAGATAAGCACTTTATATTTGAAATCTGAACGTTTATGTAGATGTACGGGTTGTAAATGGAGAGTGCAAACACCAGGTTGGAGTTAATCCAGGACCTAGCTGGTCGTGTCTTCATTATTAATAGGTAACCCTCGACTGTAGTCGGAGCTGACTACCAGTGGGTCAAATTTAGTGGTGGAAGAAGCACTCGGTGGTAGCAATACCACAATATAAAAATACTCTGTTACAAGTAAAAGTGCTCAAAATGTTACTTGAGTTCAATCAAAGTAAAAGTACTAAAGTCTTGGTATCAAAATGTACTTAAAGTACCTAAAGTATAAGTACTAAAATGTTTGAAAATAGCTGATCTACAAGCTCACAACGCGCCGCAATGCGCATTGTGAGCTTGTAGATCAGCTATTTTCAAATAGACTATGTATAAAATAGGGCTAAAGTGGTTAATGTATGTTTTATAATGTAATAATTTATATCTGCAAAGTAACTAGTAACTCAAGTTTAAAATGATTGTAGTGGAGTAAAAGTACAATATTTTCCTCTGATCTGTAGTGGAGTAGAAGTTAAAGTATTGGAAATACTCCAGTAAAGTAAAAATACCTTTAAAAAAATGTAATTGTGTTGCATCAAATTTCTATATGGTGGACAGCTGACTGAAAGGTGTCAATGGGGGAGTGATTAGAGGAGTGGCTAGGTTGAATAAATTACCCATTGTTCACGCCCATTACCTGGAGCTGAGAGGTGCTAGAAGTGGAAATTCTTTAGGAGGGATTATCTCAGTTTGGACTATTATAGATAACAAGATTAAAATGGTCACATCTTCTTCAAATGTGTTCCAATTTCAATGAATGATACATCATATGAAAGCTTATATTCTGTACTTCAACAATCTGTAATAAAATGAAAAATGAAAAATGCCTACTTGATGCCTAAAGCACTGGACCCGCTCACATATTGTCTGGCCACGTGAGGCTAATGCAGCATAGTAAGCATTCTTCTCTGTATGGTCTATGGTTCCTCTACCTGGTCTTTAGAGTAGGGCGTGTCAACTCTCTGGCGGTCCCTGCAGGCCTGGAGTAAGATGTGTATGGCATTGAGCTGCAAGAGGATCTCACAGGCCATGCTGTCAAAAAAGGTGATGTTAGCCAACGCTGCAGATGCTAGCAGGAACACTTCACCACAGGAGGCGGTCTCACACAACTCTGGAGATGAGGAAATAAACACAGACCCCAAAATCAGTAAATCCATTTTTTTAAAGAAATACTTTGGTAGACTAGCCTACTATATGTGATTAGTTTGGTTAGTTAGCTTAGTTTAGGGGGGTATAAGCATGAAGTGCGGAGGCCATATACGCACCCTTATTGTCATATTTTTTCCAAAACTTTACAGTGGTAGAAGGGCAACAATAATGACCACCAAATATGAAGCTAAATGACCACCTGCTTTTGCTATGGCATGTGCTCTCTGCTTGGGCCCCAGTATTGCAGCTTGCAGCTATGCTTTTTATTTTGTTAGTTTGATTGCATTGACATCCTTTGTCAATGATATGTGAGAGGACAGGGATAATAATTTAAAAAAAGAATACAAAATGTGTAGATGAGTTTAACAGAACTCCATGTCTTTGTCACTTACAGATAAGTATGCAACTTTTAATACTAGCTACTGCACTACTCATAATAAAAGTATCATAATGCTTTGACAATCATTGTATTGAGCTAAACTTTGTCTTCACAGAGTTTAAAAAAAACCTCTATAACAAGCAATTACTACTGTTAAGAGAAACCTTGGGCTTCATTGTTTACAGCACACATGCATTACACATGAATTGTGAAATAATTCTAAAGACGTATCCTTCACAAAGCCAGGTAGTTCAACACTAGCATAAAGATTGTATTTTGTATTTTCTCCTATCCAGAAAGAGAACGTGACATCAGACCATTGTAAGTAATAGCAGTGAAACCTCACAAGATGGCGCCACCTGTCCATTGAATCAATGGATGGGGCCCGCCATGTGTTGTGAGGTGCTGCACTTTCTTGATTCTTCTCTACATCGTTCTGTTCTGTTACGCACTTAGCAGTTTATATTCATATGACTTTGCAGCTGCTTTTGACATGAGCAACACCATTGCAGTACGACGAAGTATAAAGCCTAATTTATGCTCTGTCGTGCGACGGTGTGACGTGTTGTGCTGTGTAGGTCTATTCTCGGCGCATGACACTGTCGTGCTTCAATAGGCTCTATGCACAGCAGCCATATTGGAAAGAAATTGGGCCTCTTCCTTACGTCCTTAATAGGAGTTACCAATGATACTAATTAAGGCTCTGTTCCATTCTGGTCAAACAGAGTCAGGGTGCTGATATTGTGCATGTTGGCGGCCCATTATTCCGACTATGTGGCTTCCGCGTGCGGTTAGGGTTAGGGTTGACCCCTGGAACTACTCTCAGGGTTCCTTGAGGGGGTTCAAAATGGCCCCTTACGGGTGTGTAACTCTGAGCGTGTACAAATGGAATTTGGTTCCATTTGTACACGCTCAAGAGTTTTGGGAGGTCCTTGAAATTAAGTTTTGAGAACCTCTGTGCTACACTAAATGGAACAGAGCCTTCATTAGTACCATTGGTAAAACCTGTGAAGGAAGTAAGGAAGCCCATTTTCTTTCCAATATGGCTGCTGTGCATAGAGCCTATAATGCTTCACCGTAATGTTCACTCACTGATGAGGGCGGTGACGATGTCGTGCATGCTCTCCAGGAAGCTGGCCAGGTGTTGGGTGGAGGTGTGGTGAGGGGAGGTGATCTGGGCCACCACCGCTGCTGCCTCGGCCCTCGCCGCCTCTGCACTCTTCTCATCCGTCAAGATGTCCGCCAGGCAAAGGATTCCATCCACCTGCAACACCAGGAACACGGCATGAGGGTCATATCACTTTTGGTAATGTTTGTTTGTCACTTTTAATAATGTTTAAAACTGCCTTCCCTATTTTGGGAATGTAGGCTACCGGCGCGAACAAACACAAACAATTTTGAGAAGATCATGTATACAGTCTAGAGATTTTAGTCCACAGCGGTGCATCCGGGTGGGGACTGGGAGGATATTTGTCACTGCATGAACTTCTATGACTTTTAGTCGGATTCATGATTCCGTCACTAATGATAATTTACAAATGAAGCACTGTGTATGTGTGTGTGTGTGTGTGTGTGTGTGTGTGTGTGTGTGTGTGTGTGTGTGTGTGTGTGTTTTATACACACACACACACAGCACTTTTTAGCTTTTATTAAGTATCGCTGAAGTGGTTAATAACGTTTAAAACCTATGACTAAATAATAACTACATAATAACTGTATGTTGGATCCATTGGAACACGAGTGCGACATGGAGAGTTTCAGTATTTTTTTAAACATAATCTATAACATATTAGAACCAAAATCAACAAATTAAACACTGTAAAATTCACATTTATTTTAACCATGTAGTGTAGAAACCAACTAGCTACCATCTAGCTTGAATGCAGTTCATATACTGTAGCTTGAGTGGGCACGGTGCCCATTCTGCCTGGCAGTACAACTGCAGCATCACCACAATGAGACGCCGAGCTATTCTTAGCCTAGCAGACAGATAGTAAAGTGTCCTGGGGTCAAGCCAGGTGACACTTTAGTGCAGTCTGCCCATAAAGCCACAGTAATTAAACGGCAACACTCCCCATTTAATAGCCCCCAACCGGGCCGGGGAGTGGGACTGCACTGCTGAGAGGTGTCTTTTCTTTAATCAGTGCATTTCACTGGCACCCATCCCAAAGTGTGTGCATCATGCCTGAATCACACTTAATGGAAGAGAACGTGTTGTACTGTTGGAAAGGTGTTGCGTTGCATCCTGATGATGCATTTTTCCTACGTATCGTAGTTAATCTGCTTATGTGTTAAACTGCATACGTGAACATAACAGAGTTTTATATATATTTAGGTTAAAGCATAACACTTTAGTAATTGTGTCACAGCAGCAAACAGACAGACACAAACATTCAACATACAGTATACAAGAATATAAAACAAGAGTAAAGTTAAAAAAAAAGGTTTTGTTTGTTTTTGTTCCGTCTGAAATGTATTTCTTGATTTTATCAGTGAACGAAATCTGATTTGTCAAGGAAGTACATAACCAAAACCCCCATGTGATAATTTTCATCAGAATACTATGTGGGCCCTGATTAAATGTGTACATCCTATCACTCATCAAGGTCCATGGCCTGGTGCTTCACATGGCTTCTAACCAGAGCTGGTGTATTTAGAATTAAATAAAAGCCTGCTTATATATCTGAGTGAGAACGGAGGGCTAATATAATAAAAGGTGTTATAGGAGCTGAAAAGTGCTGGGAGAGCACATTTATAATTAGAAGTGAGTCAGTCTAGAGGTTTCACCTAAATCTCAGCTCTGATTGGGTGTCACAGACATGACTATGGTCTCTGTCTGTCTGTCTGTCTGTCTGTCTGTCTGTCTGCCTGCGTGTGTGTCGTGTGCGTGTGTCTGTGTTATTCACAAGTAGATGGATTGAAAAGAAGTAAGACACTCAATGGTAGCTCAATCCACATGGTGGCAGTGTCGCACAATCCTTCATAGCTGCTGAGTTGTTATAGAATCACATTCTGCACCCTCTACATCATAAGTATATCAAATTAGCGGAACGCTGACACTATGTTTCACTGAACGGTGGCAGTGAAGTTATTATTAGGCTTATGAAATCTACACTCATGTGTTATATAGAAGCCTGGAGGACTTTTGATTCAGAAAATGGTATCTTCTTATCGTAAGTCCTTTCTTTTATCAATTCTAATAAGGATGATTTTTGTTTAGTTTCCTTCAGTTATTTTTACGTTATACAATGGCAGAGGAGGGCTATAAATTTGTGGAGCTGACTTAAGACAACACATTACCTAGGAGCATAATTACATCTTCTCAACTGCTAAATCATTTTAACATCAGACCTATAAGAGTGTGTCCCACAAAAACCTGTCAAATGTGAACCACACCTGTCTGTCTGTCTGTCACTCAGTCCAACAGACAGTCAATCAACCAACCTGTCAGTCACTCAGTCTGACAAGCATCAGCACACCAGCACGTTGCATAGGTTTGCTTCCCTATATTTGTCCCGACAGACGTCAGCAACAATGCCGCTGACGTGGAACAATCCTTCCTCTCTCACACACACACACACACACACACACACACACACACACACACACACACACACACACACACACACACACACACACACACACACACACACACACACACACACACACACACACACACACACACACACACACACACACACACACTCCCTACATCTATCATTACCCTCCCAAAAGATTATTTCATTCACTTTGTTCTTTGGTAAGGTCTGAACGTGTGTTGTTTTTCTTAAATAAAAATACATACTGAGAGAAAGTTTAGACATATTGTGTAGCTGTGTCCTGTGGGTGTCATGTGCATCATGGTCGTGACATTTTAAAGTGATTAGTGGCAAAGAATAGTGAGTCTTTGTTGTTGTCCTTGTCTGTTACAATTTTGGTGAGTATTTGCACCAAAACATGTTTGTACAGTACATATGCATACACACACAGAGCTACAGTTCCCATATCATACATTTTTTGCCTTAATTCCTTTGAAACCGACAAGCTGGCAAAGATCAACAATGCTAGAATGAGAGTAAAGACACTCTAGTACAGCAGTATCTGGAACCATAAGAACAATAAAGCCTGAAAAGTATCATAGCCTTGTACAGTCGCTTGGAGGGATGATCTGATCATTTACAGATTACAAATCCAATCCCCACAGCAGTGATGCGTCCACAAAAACACTGAAACCCTAAAGTACATCTTGAAAATTACTCATACACGACTCTCAGCCTAATGCTCTGAGTCTACACAGTACAATCCTTAGTGTTAATTGATCATTAACGGGTATATTTGGTAACATATTATAATACACTCTCAGTTACAAATGGATAAATGAACATAGGATTTTACTGTGTGCAAAGTGATTATATTTGCTCAACAACAGATGCAGGGTCAACACCTCCTTACTTTTCACCATGTTGTGATTACTTATATTAATGGACCAACAGAGACTCAAACGACACCTATATCCACCAATGAGCAAGGCAGGGGCATCCCGTCCCGTTTCTGTGCGTCATCCTTCAGTAGTGACAGGTGTCTTTCTCAAGCCCGAGTGAGTTTTAGACTTCTCCGGCGGTCCCTCTTGGGATGCCATTGGTAATCTTGGGGGCGGCCGCTTCTCGTTCCTGCATCGGTGCCTTTACACATGGACGATTGACGTGCCGTCCCAGTTGCTCTTCGCACGAACACAACACACCGTTGTGGCATCATTATTTGCATGATGAAGTAATGTTTGCGTTACTGGAAAAACGCGTTTGACACTATAAAAACGGAATCCTCGATAGAGAGAATGTGCGAGTGTGCGTTTTATCCTCCATTGTTTTTAAACATGCACTTGTTCTGTCAATCTGAACATTGTTCTTTCAGACACGCTTGTAAATGGTGCATTTATGTAGCGCTTTTATCCAAAGCGCTTTACATAGATTGTGCATTACATTCACCCAATCACCCACACACACACACACACACACACACACTCATACACCGATGGCGGAGGAAACCATGCAAGGCACCAACCTGCTCATCGGGAGCAATTAGGGGTTCAGTGTCTTGCTCGAAGACACATCAACACTAACTCTGGGGGAGCCCGGGATCGAACTGGGAACCTTGCAGTTGTCATCCGGCCGATCTACCGGCCACTCTACCCCTGTGCCACTGCCGCCCCTGTGCATGTGCACGTGCATGATAACACACCTCAAGGGGCAAACTCACTTAGGCAAACTCACTTAGCACCAACTTTGTTTGTGCTCAGTCTGCTCACAAGCTGCAGTTGTTTCAGGGAGACGTGGCTGTCATGTTCTTATGTAGCACATGACAGCATTGCCTAGATCTATTGCCTAGATGAGGGGTTCCCAAACTTTTCCATGTCAAGAACCCCCAGCCTCCGGCTGTGGCCCCCCATTTGCTAAATGGAATGGCACACTTTGAAAACCTGTGGCCTGAAGATGCAAGTGCAAGTTAAATGTTCTAACTGTCAGTCATCTTAATGTGTAGGCCTATATAGGGGAAAGGAGATAGCATCACTCTTGTCTGAAGCTACAGTTAAAGTGCCAATATGTCACCAACCATCAATGGTTGAAAAAACACTTTCACTACTTTATCAACCAAAAAACAATTTTCTAAATCGAATGTCATAACAATGGTCACACTTACAGTAATGAACAGTGTGCTTTTGAATATTCCCAGCATTCAGCATGTCTGCTGGTATTCATTTCCCACCCTGGGAGAACTTATGTGCTCCCTCGAAACAAGTCCCACAAGTGAAACAAGTGTTTCTTTGTCTGCTAAGCTCCTCGGTCTGTCTACTGATCGCTCACTCTGTGATCACAGGACTAGTTCTGCCGTGGGACTGAATCTCCTGCTGCTCGTAGCATGTTCACCTGTGAAAATAAACTGACATTCCAGCCATAACACTTTGCGAGAGGAATTGGATTAATATGGGCAAGTCAGCATTCTAATAGGCTCCCTGTGAGCCTAAACATCTCCCTGTATCCGGCACAGTTCGAACATGGGCCAAATAATTTGAACTGAAGGAGTTGAAGTTCACTCTATGGAGGACTGTATGATTCAATTTTAGGCCAGGGGCCAGTGACACCAGAAGCAAACATCTTAAAATACACTAAAAAAACAAGAGCCATGATCATTGATGACTTGTTGTGTTCATTGCCTTTATTTTGTGAAATGACTGCAGAACTTCATGCTGTACAATCACCACTGAGTATCATGATAGTATAGCTTTTGATAGAGAGTAGTAGTTACACCAATAGCGTGCATGTGTGTGCATGCATGCATGCGTGTGTGCGCGACTGTACGCGTGTTTGTGAGTGTGTTCTTTTATTATCTTTATGAGGACCAAAAGTGACATGCGCCAGTCACCATGAGAGAAAAGAGTCATTTTATGGTTAAGAAATACAGTACTTGGTTTCTTGTTAGGCTTAGGACAAGAGGAGGACAATAACAAAGAATCACTATTCTTTAAGACGTTTCAGCTATACAGGACTAAAACTAAAAAAAGATTTTAGACTTTGCCCAACAACAATTGGATGTGCCAAAATGTTCTTCAATTAAACAAAGACAAAACTGAAGTAATCGGTTTTGGAGCCAAGAACGACAGATTCAAAGTCAGCGCCCAACTCAGACCTAAATTTAAACAGCCACATTAACACAATCACAAAGTCAGCCTACTATCACCTCAAAGATATAGCACGGGTTAAAGTATGTCTCAGCAGGATCGAGAAAAACGTGTCCATGCATTCATCTTCAGTAGACTTGACTACTGTAACAGTGTCTTTACAGGTCTCCCTAAAAAATCCATCAGACGACTTGATTCGGAACGCTGCTGCTCGACTCCTTACTAATACCAAGAAAGTTGAGCATATCACTCCAGTTCTTAAATCCTTACACTGGCTCCCTGAGTGTCAAAGAATTTATTTCAAAACACTACTGTTGGTCTATAAAGCTTTAAATGGTTTGGGGCCGAAATACATTTCTGATCTTGTACGATAGCATGAACCATCCAGACCTCTCAGGTCATCTGGGAAAGGCCTGCTTTCTGTTCCTACAACCACACACATAAACATGGCAAGCAGCGTTTAGTTTTTATGCACCACATATCTGGAAACTGCAGGTCTGCTGCCACTCTTATTTCTTAGCTAAAGACCTTTCTGTTTGCTGCTTTGCTGTTTGATTTAGTTATTTTATTTTTTTTATCTTTTCTCCTCTGCACTGTAACTGTATCTTTGTTTTATGCACCCTACTGTCATTTTATAATTGTATTATTGTTTCCTTCGCTTGATGTTTTGTGTAAAGCACATTGAATTGCCTTGTTGTTGAAATGTGCTATACAAATAAAATTGCATTGCCTTGCCTTGCCCAAGAACTAAGTGGATAAAGTTACGGCACACATTATCTTCTTTCGGGAGAGAGAAGTGTGATGGATATAGATGGGTACTGTGCAGTGGTGGAAAAAGTCCCCTTACTTAAGTAAAAGTATCAATACGGCAATGTAGAAATACTCTGTTACAAGTAAATGTCCAGAATTCAACATTTACTTGTACCAAAAGTAGAAAGTACTCCTTATGCAGAATGTCCCAATTCACAAGTTTTCAAATGTATACAATTATTTAGAAAATAGCAGATCATCAAGCTCAAAATGCGTCGTGTGAGCTTTTTTCAAATGGCTATTTTCAAATGGCCAAAATGTATATAGGGCTGAAGTGGTTAATGTATGTTTTGTAATAATAATAATCAAAATCTAAAAAGTAACTAGTAACTCAAGTTTTCAAATAATACTCCAGTAAAGTAAAAGTACCTCAAAATTGTACTTAAGTACAGTACTTGGGTAAATGTTACTTTACACCACTGGTACTGTGCGTGCGTGCACTCATCACTTGCAGGTAGGCCTATGTTTGTGCATGTATGTGTATGTGAGTGTACGTGATTGCACCTTGTCCAGCTGGCTGATGCCTTCTTCCACACAGCAGATGGAGGCCACAGTCCTCAGGGCATGAGCGTAGAGCTCACTGAAACAGTCCTGTCTGCAGATTTTAAACAGGGCCACCACCGCGCCTTCCTGTAAATAAATACAAAGATTATAATCCTGAGTGAGAGTGTATGGATAAGATCAAAAGATTTAAAAAAGTCTAAACAGAGTAATCACAACCTTTCATCAATTAAAAGCAATTGCAACTTTTAGTATTTCATAAATAAAATGAGAAAATCTAATAATTTCCATAAATAAATAGAACAAAAGTTTAAGAAGTAGTCGTAGTCAAAATATCAGATATACAAGCTCAAAATGCGGCGCTAAGCTAGTTTAGGTGCCAAACAAACGTCTAATTTCTGATGCTCTTTTATAGCAACAACATTTACAGAGTTACACGACATTCACATCGACAAACTGACGAGTAGAAGCAATGATCTTATGCCAAAAAAGGTGTGAATATATTCAATAAATTACTCCTCACTAGACCGTTCAATCATGCCTAAGTCAAAGCCAGTGTGCAACCTAGCAGAACTCAATATGATGGTCAAAATGTATTTTGGTTGCCTTTTAGTCTAATTGGTTATACAGTAAATGATTCCGTTAATTCAAGCTTTATGGTAAAACCAGGCCAAACATATTTTACTGGGAAAGTAAAATAGTGAACAGAAAAATAAATACATTTTCCATCCATAAAGGCCACATGTTTTCCTTGGGATGCAGATTAACATTTTATAAATAAACAAAAATAACATAATCTAAAAGTAGAGCCATTCTCTGACAAAAACACATGCAGGGGGGATTGAATTCCATTCACTGCGGATAGGTAGAATTACACGAATAAAGAAGAGGCTCTGTAACTACCACCATTATCCTATAATATGGCCATTATAGCGGAGCTGGAATGTCTCATACGCCACTAAGGCTGCGCTGCCACAGGCTTGAAGTGGCTAATCGTACTGCCCTCATATCTGGCCATTCCCTCTCCTGTTTTCTCCTACATAACAGGCCTGCCATCCCTGAGAAAAAGCACCAAAGGTGCGGGTCTCTGTCCTCTCTGAGAGAGATTTTGATAGATCATTTTAAACTCCAAAGTGCATCACACATGATAAGCTATGGAGGCTTGTGGCCTTGTTGTCTTTCTGTGACGCAAATGTTGGTTTAGCGCCAATGGAAAATGATGATGTCTGACAGAGACTCTGACAAGTCTCAGACTGGAGAATCTCCTGTCTGACAGAATGAACAGTCAGTTTGGAGTATTATCTTGTAAAACATCTGACAAACAGGAGAAGAAAAATACTGTAATTGTGCAATTTATAGAGAGTTGGATGTACAGTATCTCCTTGGGACAGATCAGGTACCAAGGCTCAAAATGCAAATTTAAAGGAGTAGTTTGACCAAAAAATGCCTTTTTCTCAATCATTTACTCACTCCGTAATGGCTTGAATACAAGGAGAATTTTTGTTTGTATAACTTTGGACTACATTGTGAGGATTGTTTGGGAGTTCATAAACAGATTTTTTATATTGTTTTACTGTTGTTAATGTTGGCCTTCTCATTTTACTTCAATTCATCAAGTGTTTTCAATTTTAGGGGGGGATTCTTCATTCACCGTAAAGGAATGTTGTATATACAAAAAAAATTCTCCTTGTATTCAAGCCATCATGGGGTCAGTAAATTATATTTAGAAAAGTTATGTTTATGTGAACTTTTCCATAATTGAACAGACAAACACAATATAAAAACACTGCTTTCCAGTGATCGTCCAAACATTCTGGCACTGGTGGCATTTCAGAGATGTCTTCAACAGACACATTCACTGTGGGTTCCAAAATGATAAACGTAGGTGATCTGTAACTACAAAGCCACTCACTTTGCCTGCGACTGCAATACAAAATCAAACGCTCACTGGCGTCAAATTAACAAGTGCCTTTCTTAATGGAAAGACTCCACATCATCTCATACAGCCAGCGATAAACAGAGAAACAGGTTTATTGCAAGTAAAGATTTTACACAACAATAAACTGCAAGAGGGACTGCACCAAAATGTGTTGACGTGATAAATGGCTAAGCTTGCCGGGCTTGATTGTGTAAGGAGGGTGAATTTGATGGAAATGACAGAACTGTGGTTTTCTGCTGCGGTCATGAGTGTAAAACAGAGGAACAAAGGAACAAGCGCAACAGGTTGTGAAATGCTGAAAGCAGGAGCAAGTTTGTGGAGGCGAAAACAAACAATTTTTGAGAGGAAATCTATTATGACTACAGGAAATGAGCTGTAATGGATATAGGCGACCGATTTCCATTCCATCCTTGTCTACCGATTTTCCTATTCGTTAGTTTGTGAATAAAACTAATTTCAGACAAAATTGGAAGACCGTTGAAAGTTCCTGACAATGAAACCACCTTCATGGTGGGGGGGGGGGGGGGGGGGGGGGAGAGAGACACAATAACCATCAGTCAAGAGGAGTGTAAAGGGAGGCAGGGTAAGACATACAGCAGAGAGTATATTACAGCACAAATAGCAGGCAGCAAATAAATACACATTCAGGAAGGGAGAGAGGCAGACAGACAGACAGGGAGAGAGAGAGAGAGAGAGAGAAATTGAAACAGAGAGAGCTCGACAGCCTGTGTCCTTAGATGATCTAATCAGAGTAATAGAAATGATCTTCTAAATGTCCATGTGTATTGTATTTATGAATGTTTCTGAACGGCCTCCACCTCCTCCCAGGTATTTTAAATGGGGGGTATGTGATATATTGCCTCCCGCATGTCATTGGACTATTTACTACTGCATTACATATTCACCCAACAAAATCTCTCATTGTCAGGTTGAAAACCGCCTGTAATTGTTTAGGAAAAGAGGGTGAAGAGCATGCTAATTTTCCCAGCGGCAGAATGGACTAGAGCAGGGGTCTTCAACGTTTTTCAGGCCAAGGACCTCCTTGCTGAGAGAGAGATGAAGCAGGGAGGGACCCCCTCTATATTGTATAAAATTGTGTTTGCAGATTAAACTTTTTATTTTTTACTTGGTCTGCTCTTTTTTCCCTCTATACCAAACCTTTTTGCCAAAAATAGCTGAGCTTGTAGATCTGTTATTTTTGTCTAAAGTTCTCCCCAGAAAAGGGATGCTTGGGTTCACGTGGTTAATGTAAAAAAATTATCATATCACACAAAGATTTGGCAGCCCCCTGTAGTAACTCTGAGGACCCCCTAGGAGTCACGGACCCCCTGTTGAAGACCCCTGGACTAGAGTCTAGATAAGACTCTTGTCTCTAGAGGTACTTTAACATTGCATAACGGAAGATATGGGGTTTGAACCCGGGGTTGAAGCCCTTGAGCTCACACCCTTGAGTGCCTGTCCAAGAAATGGATCAAATCTAAAATGACTTTTGGGGTTTTGGGGTTTTAATCAGAGGTGACTGGATGGCCAAGTGTTTTGAGCATCTACAATGGAATTAGAAGATCACACATTTGAACACTTTCATTTGCTCTGCTCGGCTAAAAATATAAATATATTGTCATTCATGACATGATACAGAGATGCAATTAAATGTGCTGCCACCGCTCAAGGGGTATTCAACTTGAATGAACTTGAAAGTTACTCTCACAACAATGACCATGTGAGCATTGAATGAAAAGTAAACCACCAAAATTGCAGTTACAGGTTTTCTACCCAGCTACCACTGCGCTTTATTTTCCAATGCGGTGAGTGGGGACAGAGACAAGTGGGATGTGCCAACATGGACACATTTAGATCCTTATCCATCAACCCCAGCTGTAAAACACAAAGAGAACTCACTCTACATCATGAAAGTGTTTACTTTTCATCTGATGTTGCAGTTTGATGTATGGACTATGACAACTATATGGTTCAATTCTCACACTAAGAAGACATCTGCTGCCAATTCATTGATTATTATTATTATTTGTTTTAGATTTTGCAGTCGTGTCTTTTCTGTTTTTCTGGTTGATTTGAAAAGCTGTGTAACTTTAAAAAGTGATATCCAAATAGAGTGGAATTACTGTCTTAAATAGGAATGGGATTGACCTTTTTTTGTGAATTTGTTATTTGCTATGCATAGCCTGGTATGGCCGTGTAATACAAACTAACCAGATATCTGAAGTACCAGGTTGTGTTTTACTGCATCAATATAATCCAGATAGTGGCAGGTAGGCTACTGTAATCTTAAGTCTTCTGATAAATGGTCAGCTTAATAGGAGGAAGGGAGGAGAGATGAAGGCAGAGATGAACGAATGGAGGGAAGAGGTAGAGTAGAGATGGAGGGAAAGAGGGAGGGAGGGATGGAAGCGTGTGAGATTGGTTGGCGGAAATGTTGCATCTCCGTCCGTACAAGCAGTTAGCTAATGACAGTGAATAAGCAGACAATGGTAACAGAGGATGAAAGTTACACACCCCATAGACAGAGATGGGTGGCAGATAAGCAAAGAGGAAGAAACAGATAGGAGGGAGGGATAAGAAGGAGTGATAGAGATGGAGAAAGACGTGTGGAAGCGATGAGCATAAATAAAAAGAGATAAAGACGTAAAGACAGAATGATAGAGGAAGACAGAGACAAATAGGAAGACAGGGTATTAAGAAAGAGACAGAACAGTGAATTCAGAGACCAGGTGACAGATGTTTAGTGTTGGGTATTCATTATTGGCCCCCATTGGCAGGTAGATGTCCTTTTCGTAGTCCTACGAAAAATGTCTCTGTGAAGGGACCGGAATGGGTCATCTCACTGATCAATGTTCACCCCTAATGGGAGCTGACAATATTGATTTGATGATCTGCAGCAAGGGAAGAGTGTGTGTGTGTGTGTGTGTGTGTGTGTGTGTGTGTGTGTGTGTGTGTGTGTGTGTGTGTGTGTGTGTGTGTGTGTAAGCTTGTGTGCTTGCGTGCGTGCGTATATAATCCTATGCACGGTATGATTTTTATACAAATGTATTTTTGGATGCAGTAAGTATGTTAAGGTGCGTGAATCATGAGCCTGTATGTGTATGACATTTGTGCACCTGTATGTTAATACACTTTATTTATTGAGCACTTCTCTAAGCTAAGTTAAAAATCACACCCTGTGTGAAGGAAGCGGTGCCTTTGGGGCGGGGCTTAACTCATTTCAGTTCGTCCCTATTGGTGGTCTGAGTCCACGTACCAAATTGTTAGTTAGTAGCATGCTGCAAACTGGAATAATGGCTGTTTAAAGCCCAGCCAATGGGCAGACAGAGGGGGCGGGGCTTAAGTAATTACAGTTCATCCCTATTGGTGGTTTGAGGCCATGTACAAAATTTGAACTCCGTAGCATGCTGCAAACTTGAGTTATGGCTGTTTGAAGGCCAGCCAATGGGAAGACAGAGGGGGCGGGGCTTCAGCAATTCATGCTGGTCCCTATTGGTGGTCTAAGTCCACATACCAAATGTGGACTTGGTGGCATGCTGCAAACTGGAGTTATAGCTGTTTAAAATCCCGTGCTCATCCCGTGCTCATACGGGCGCTGGGGGTCCCTGGACCCCTCTTTGATAACTTCAGCAATTCATGCTGGTCCCTATTGGTGGTCTAAGTCCACATACCAAATTTGGCCTTGGTGGCATGCTGCACACTGGAGTTATAGCTGTTTAAAATCCCGTGCTCATCCCGTGCTTCCACGGACATAATGTGCTCATCCCGATCCCGTGCTTCCACGGACATAACATACGCTGGGGGTCCCTGCACCCCTCTTTGATAAGCAGTGGCACGTGTGGCCAATAAGAGGACAGATGGCAGAGGCAAGCTCCATGTGTGTGTGTGTGTGTGTGTGTGTGTGTGTGTGTGTGTGTGTGTGTGTGTGTGCGTGTGTTTGTATGTGTTGCTTCTTTGCCGTGCTCATCCCGTGCTGATACGGACGGACAGACGGACGGACATACGGACAAAGTCAAGTGTAGAGCGGTTGGCACCGCTAAAAAGTGCTAAAACATTTAAATAAAATGTGCAGTGAGGATCAAACAATCTAGAGACACAGCAAACAGGGAGTGACACGCAGCAGGTCGCCAGGCTCGGGAATAGAACCCGCGACTTGCTGTCAGGCTGCATTAGAGCCTATATGTGATATGCACCTTAACCGCTAGGCCAGCGGCGCCCCAGATAAAGGTACATTTTAAGGAGAGATTAACAAAGGAAACAAACTACCCCCCCGTCCTTACACCCTCAATCAGGCAAGGAAAATAGTCAGCTCAGGAACAACCAGCAGGTTCCCATCTGAGGACCTCAGGCTCTTGTGTGTAGTGTATACCTTTGTGTAAGATTAGCCTTTGTGCATGATTGTGTGTGTGCGTGCGTGCGTGCGTGCGTGCTTGTGGGTGTGCATGCGTGGCGTGCGAGAGTGTGTGCGCATGCCATCAGGAACAGTCTTATCAGGGCATCCTGGAAGCGGTCAGTGAACTAATGGCCGTTTGAGACTGTCTGGATGTCCTGTCTTATCTCAGGGTGGAAGAGCATTTTTGGAGACACATAAGGACAGATAGAGACCTCTTTAGAATCGTAGTGTTGACGTCAATTCAGGACTTTCAGAGTGCATCGACATCCTTTTTATCCTTGTCTATGGTGAAAATGAACGAGACGTTTTGGATCCCCTTCATGAAGGATCGTGCTCATTACACGAAACGGTGGCGTCCGTGAGCAAGGGAGACGTGCAGATACAAAAGAGAGTGGTTCGCTTAAAACTGAGAAAGACTGCTGTATAAGAAAAGGGGTTTGTGCCAAAACTGCGGAAACATGGCCAACACAGTGGGCATGCACAGTAGAATCAGGTTAATTTAAAGCTGCAATCTGTAGGTTTATGACCTATACCGGGTATTCAAAGCCAGGTGAGATATTGAACATATGAGCTTCAAGCGGTACTACTTGTCAACCAGTAGGTGTCCTAGCTGACACCATTGTCAAAATTCCTCGGTGGAAGAGTCAGGAGACCACCTCCAACCACCGCAGATGTGCTAGTAATTATCCCATTAACATACTCTAGCATAAAGATTGGTTAAATTGACCAAAAGTGATGCATGGGCCCTCTCAGAGTTGAATAAACACAGGATTATACAGCAATGTTGTTTTTCCCAGGATAGCTGGGGAAGACTTCCGCTGAGATGCCTGTAATTTTCGGAGACAGGGGGAAGGGTTGCGATTGTTTTGCTTCACGATATAAACGATTCCTTCAATCATATGGCTTGCCAACTCAGTCAGACGCCGCGATTGTCGCCGCCCATCAGCTGGGAACTCACTATTGGTAGCTCGCTCATGTGCTCCTCACAAGCCTCAAGGCCTTGCTGTCATATGAGCACGCCTGCCTGGAGAGCAAGGTTATTATAGTTAACTAAAACTAATGAAATAAAGAAAACTAAAATTGAAAAAAACTTTTCGCTAACTGAAATAAATAAAAACGAGAATTAAAAAAAAAAAAAAAACGATAACTATCTGAAACTGTATTGTTTGTTTACAAAACTAACTAAAACTAACTGAAATTTTAGACAAAATGTTTTATTTTGTCTATAAGCTTTTGGGGATGATGAAATCTTATGCTGTACCAGTTTAAAAACTAACTAAACCTATTACATTTTCAAAAATAAAAACAAATAAAACTAACTGAATGTCAAAACGAACAAAAAAAACTAAACTATTACAACCTTGCTGGAGAGTTAACAAAACAAGCACTCCTCTGCCACAGCCATCCTTGGAAAAACAATGTAGAATACTGCAAGGCTAACGTACAGTAAATGAGCCCCACCTTGGCTATGATGCTGCACAGCTGAGGTCCATCCTGTGTGAGGGAGAGCAGGTTGCTGATTGCACTGCCAATGGTGTACACGTTGTCTGAGGACTCGATCTGTCTGATCAGCACCTGTAGGGAAACAAACAGGTTAACCACTTAAATTAACCCTCTATTCTTAGTGAAACAGACCTGAGTTACAACTGCACTTGGACCGCTTTTTTCCCCGTCTGCACCAAATATATTTGCCAAAAAGATCCGATCTACAAGCTTGTAGATCTACCATTTTGGGCGAATGTTCCCCCCAGAATTGGCATGCTGGTGTTCAAGTGATTAATTGGGAAAATGCAACTTTATTTCAGAGTTACATTAACACTCGGGGCTTTACAGTGTACTGTGCAGGTCTCATTGTCAGACCCTGGATGTATTATTAGTGATTATGTGGTCAGCATATTTAGTGGTTGAGCTATCATATCGCCCTTATTGTCAAGAGTTATTTGTTTTGAAATTAACTTGACTGGTTTTTCATGTCTGTGATAATGTGAAGTATTGCAAGTAAGAACCCACCTTACCATTTAGTTGCGTGTGACTTACAATAATTAAAACAATGGTAAAAGATTTGAAATGTATATCAATAACACAGATGGACGGATGGACGGGGTGCAAAACACGCCTTCGGCCTGGCGGAGACAATAAACCTGATTGTGATTGTAATGGCTCAGTAAGTCCTTTAGATCTAATAACAACACAAAACAATAAATGGACAACACAAATTATCTTCCTGGCATGAACACCAAACACCAAACATAAACCTTCCCTGTGTATTGCAGTCCTATTACTATCAGGGCTATTACTAAAGGGATTAATTGGAGTAGAATGTCAGCTCTATCTAGTTTATTGTACCTTACTCCTCAGTGACACAGTGATGTCATCGTCCATTAGAGGGGAAATAATAGTGAGCACATGTTTACCTCTCCATTCAGCCTGCCTCTGATAACTGGATGAGGGTGGTAACTTTTAAAACCATGTGGAGTGGAACGATTTTGGCATATAGTTCAAAGTGGGCGTGTGTGTGTGTGTGTGTGTGTGTGTGTGTGTGTGTGTGTGTGTGTGTGTGTGTGTGTGTGTGTGTGTGTGTGTGTGTGTGTGTGTGTGTGTGTGTGTGTGTGTCCTTGAGGATAGTAAAACCATGAACAAACCGTGTGGGGACATCGTGTGGGGACATCGTTCTGAGAAAATGTTTAATGTTTAGGGCAACAACAAAAAAAGAGTTGGAGTTATACAGCATGTGTGTCCTATGCATTGTATGTGTATAAAAAAAATGTGTGTGCATGTCTGTGTGTGTTGTGTGTTTGTGTATCTGTCTATGTGGCATTAAAGAAAACAAAAAGAAAATAATAATGATAGCACTGGCACACTAATATGATATAAGGACATAGCATTAAAAGCAGGGTGCACGTTCTACCAGAGGGGTGAGAGCAAGAGAGGGAAAAAGCAGTTATTAAAGGGATATTTCACTTTCAAACATGTTTGGGGTCATTTTTACGTCTACTCAGGTTTTGTGAGCACCCCAGACAGTTTTTAAGTTGCTCGATTCAGTATTTAGATATTTGATATTCATTCTATCAGACACGCCCCCTTCCTATACAAACCCATTGTAATTTCAAACTCCATTTTAACCATGTTAGATTCAATAAAAATACATGTCCTTGGTTCTGGTGACTGATATTGGCCTTCTAATGCGTGAGTGTTTTTTTTTAAATGGGTTTGTATAGGAAGGGGTGTGTCTGATAAAATGAATATCAAATATCTAAATACTGAATGAAGCAAATTAAAAACTATCTGGGGTGCTCTCAAAAGCCTGAGTAGACGTTAAAATTACCGAAAACAACTAAGTGAAAAGAAGGGGAGGTTTTGGTTCACCTCATACCTGGATCTCATTGGCCAAGGCCATGTCAATCATGTTGCTGAAGGAGTCACTGACATCAGTGAGGATCTCATGAATGGCCTCCCTCATGGACTTGAGGAAGTACTCATCTTCTGTATGAAGGCATCTGGAGATGGCAGAAGAACATGTGAATGAGCTCCTTTTGTCATAGTGGCTCCTGAACCGGCTTTTGTATATATAAAACTGTATCAAAATCTACAAAGTAACTAGTAACTAAGTTTTCAAATAATTGTAGTGGACTAAGAATTTGCCTCTGAGATGTAGTGGAGTAGAAGTAAAAATATTGGAAATTGGAAATGCTCAAGTAAAGTACAAATACCTCAAAATTGTACTTAAGTACAGTTTTGAGTACATGTACTTAGTTACTTTCCACCACTGGGTTTGGTGTGTGTGGTTCAGGACTGACAAGCTATATATTCAATACATTAACATATTTAGACCTGAGGCCGATTCTAAAAACGCCTTCTAAAACCTAACCTAAGATTTCTGAAAATGTTCAAATTCTTACTAAAGAAATGTATACAACATGATGTTGCTATATGTATAGCAACAACTAATGAGACACAGAGGTGGCTCCCGGATTCAAAGGTATAACAACGTATACAGTAGGTGTCAGCAGGTCTAAATGGGTTAATATGTTCCATACTTTCATATGTTCTTTTGTGTGTGTTTTTACCTCTCTGTAATATTGGTCAGCTCCATGCACTTATCAAGTAGAGATTTCTCATGCTGCAGAGTGACATAAAGAAAAAGTCCTTGTTTAGAAATGAGTCCTCAAAACAAGCCAAAGCACTTTGATTAATCTAAATAGACTTGACATCTATAAACTATAGTTGACATCTATAGCATTGATGTTAACTTAGAGATTTCTAATTTCTATTTTGTATTATTGTTTTTGTATATCCATAAATAAATGGCTAATAATAATAACAACAACAATAATGATAATGATAATGATAATGGTGCATCACACACACACACCTTCTGCATCTCTGGCGGTGTGTTGCGGGCCGCCCCGTACTCGTGCACCAGCGAGCGCACATGGCAATTGGCGCGCACAGCCGTGCTGTGGACCCTCTGCCAGCGGCCCTTCTCCAGCCTCTGGAACATCTTGCCCAGCTCCGTGCTCACCACCAGCGCCCGGCGGAGCAGCGTCTGGAGGTTGTTCCTGGCCACGTGGTCCCCTCCGCCACCGCCGCCGAGCACAGACGAGCCCACGATCAACTCCCCTTGCTGGGCGTCCTCCTCCACCCCGATGGGCTTGGCCTGGAGAACACACATGCACTCCACCTCGGTCATGTGGCGGAGGTCCTCCATCCAGCGCTGCACCGAGTCCACCTGGAGGGACTGCATCCGGCTGCTGTGAGGGCCACAGGGTGGAAAGGAAAGGAAGGACATTTTTAATTAGATTTGCTTTAAATCAGTGGTCTCCAATTGGTTTCATTTGGAGTGTGGCGAGCCTGAGCAGACTGCCGAACCATGGACTGTTTAAGAATATGTGGACTAAGGGATCGTGACGTCACCCATTGGTTTCTACAGACCTGTTTTGAAGCCACTATAGCTCAGCGAAAAATGGCAACAAATACAACCGCAGCCAGTGTTAGTGGGCAGGGAGCTAGGGGTGGGTCTTCATTTAGTACAACTCAATCACAAGCCCCGAAAGCATACCCTGCGTTATCATCAATTTTAAGAAAGAAGACTTGAAACCAGCGATTGAAAACAATGTCTATATGAAAAGGTTTCGTAAGGTAATACAACCAAGTGTAAAGTCCTGTCAAGTCCCCATTGAATTAAAATTAGGAGGAGGCTGAGGGGGGGGGGGGGACTACAGCGTTTTTTATTACTTCCGCATTGGCTTCATTTCCAAGACCGAACCCTTGCCGAACACATAATCACCACCTGTCCCCTGTACAGACCACTTTCGAGGGCAGGCCTCTTCCAAGTGGGACCAGAGACGAGCTATAGGTGTGGCTGCACGACACTGAGTTGGACATTTGAGGGTGATACACGAAAGAAGAAGGGCACGACAGAGAGAAGAGTTGTGTCTAAATAGGGACCTCAGTTAATTTAACTCTGAGTGTACAAATGGAACCAATGGGTCTGTCACGGGGCAGCCCGTGCCCTATACACAGACACGCTAAGAAGGAAGTGACTGTTTGTAGCGTGACATGATTTTTACCTGTATTCGTTAAATGTAAACACTGTTTATTGGAACCGAGCTGAAAATGTTTGTCACCTGTCTTTCCTCTGCAGTACTGGCATCCCTCTGAATGAGACCTGGAACTGCCGAAACAGAGCACGACCAGTCCATTTGGTTAAGAAGGGGGGGAACGTGCCAAGTACTGTAGAGGAGAAGGGGTGTGTGTATATGTGTTTAAAAGCGTTCTTGTTGTTAAAGTATTTTGATTATATTGGTGCCTAAATATGTGATTAATTTGTGCTGTACAACATTTACTTAAAGTTTAGATTATTCCTGTGGAATGGGGAATGTCTATAAAAAGCTAATTGATAGCTAATTGGAGTCTGTACTTGTGGTAGGATCCACTCCCTATTTAATGGAGGCTGCAAAGAGCATCTAATCAGTTGTACTTGGGCAGGCAAAGAGTTAACAGCCTTGAGAAAGAGCTTCCAGGACCCTTATTTATGGACAGCCTTTTTGTGCAGTCGCTGTATGGTTTGTTGTACTTTAAGGCTTCCCATTTTGTCTATTTTTGTTCAAAGTCTAATTTTTATTTAAAAGGTCTCCACTTTCATCTGCTGCATTGGACTGTTTCCTGGAGATTTTGAGAAAAATAAAAAGCCAAAGATCTGTCATTCTGAACTATTTTATTTGGTTCCGTTTTCCCTATGTGTGTGTGGTCTCAGAGTTACACACCCATATTGATCCATTTGGTTCCTAACTATCAATCATTTAGCGGGGGACCCCCGGAGACCCCCTTGAGAACTAGCATTTTAAATGAGAATGTACAGTAAGTTCACTAAGTTGTATTAATGACACTGGTGCTCACAAGTGATGTCAGTACCCACAGAGGCTGTGAATATTGACATATATAAATGTAAACAGAAACTCAATTACTATAGTATGAAGAGAGGAAATAGAAGATAATATAGAACTTTAGCTATCAAAATAGCCTAACCTTTAAAGTTGTCTCTACTGTATGTGACATTGGTGCTAATGGTTTGAGGAAAAGCTGTGGTTTAAGTCATTCACATCATAGATAAACATCTACAGTATTGTGTACACATCATGGAGATAATGACTTTAACAATTCACATTAACCGCTTAAGCCTTGTACTTCATTGGATGATGCTCATGTGTCGCATCGCGAAGATTTGTTGTCTATAATGACATGCCCAAAATAGGGATTCCTGTAAGAAAGTGGTTAAATGCACACAGATTAGTTTGGGGGATAGCACAGATTTTAGAGTTTCAAAGTACAGTATATAATATCAAACACAGGACCAAGCGCATGACAGAGTCTGAAATCAAATAGGGTATGCCTTTTGTAATGCTATGCGTTGGAACATGGTGAGTCACACATGTTTAAAGGATTTGTATTGATCGGCCAGTTTGCTCTCAATTTGTCTAGCTTGATGGATCCAATTCCCCGCACAAAGCTGAGAGACATTTACTCAACTTCCCTCATAAATAGTACATTTGTAGGTCCTGAGAGTCTTTCTTTCGTGAGCTCTTGCCCCCCCTGTGGATAAAATGGTAAGCAGGAAGACATACAGTAACATATTCCTCCGGTACAAACAAAATCATTATACACCCATGCAAAATCTCACTACTAATACTACTCTGCAGTACAATCTCCTTAATTACACAACACTATAAAGTGTCAAAGATACCTTTGAAACACCACAGCGTTCCTAAAATCAATGTTGTGGGTGAGAGGTC
The DNA here is from genome assembly GCF_963454915.1 of Gymnoscopelus microlampas. NCBI lineage: Eukaryota > Metazoa > Chordata > Actinopteri > Myctophiformes > Myctophidae > Gymnoscopelus > Gymnoscopelus microlampas. Next base: position 48,173,572 of record NC_139943.1, on the reverse strand, counting down.
AAGTATCCCCGGGCTAGTTGTCTATTGCTCGTTAGTCAAACCTTCACTATCAACTCGGGGCCAGTGTTATCGCTGAGTCAAATGAACCAAACATTTCAAAGACCAACCATGCCACTTAAATCCTAGCTACAATTGACCCTAATGAACATTAGCTTAAAGGGGGTTTCCACAGCTCTCCACTCAATGAGACAAACCCTCGTGGAGGACGGCTGGGTCGATAGTCGTGATTCCCTCCTCCGCCTCTGAGCAAACAAGCAGTGTGGGTGTGCTAATGAAGCTACTCCTCTCCGCCTGCAGGGTATTGTCTGGAGTTTTTTATGGAAATGCTATGTCAATGGAGACTCTGTTAGGAATATTGCGTCGGCATCGAGTGTTAGTTGTTCAGTGAAGGGGGGGCATTGTCATCACACGAGGACTCCAAACAAAGCTCATATTGAATGTGTTTGGAATGGGTAAACCTCTTCCCTTTAGCCTGATACCACAGAGTGCCTTTGAGACGTGCATATTTGTTTATTGGCCCACAGACGCTAAAACCTTTATAGTGAATTTCTTTTTGCTCAGGTCGCGTATTGGGTTTCAGCTTTTAGTCGCATGGTTAAACAGGCTGAGATATTAGAAAGGTGTGGCTCCAATTAAGTCGTCAAACAATATGGAGGGTGTCTGTTTGCTAAAGAGAATCAATGTGTAGTTAAGGTCAGTAAAAAGTGGGGTTACAAAATTTAAGACAACATTTAACAAATATTAGGTGGACAATAACAATCAACATTATTATATAGCATTGCTGGTACAAATCCTGAAATCTGGATTTTAAATATTATGAAAACATGTACAGTGTGCAGTGAAAATGCAAGAGCAATAGGCTAAACCATTAAAGGAACTGTAAGTGATATTTTTTGGTTAAAACCAAAAATAATTTTGTTATAGGTTAAAGGTCTATATATTATTATAGTAATCATTGCTAGTATTGAGTGTTTAGTAACAGGGGTCTCCCTGTCTCACCAGCTCTTAAATAAACAGAAAATAACTTTTTCAGACAATCAGGAGAGATACCCATAGCTGTCAGAAGAGCCCTTCTAAATATACATCGAAAAGCCATGAAATGTCCCCATGCCTCACCAGAGGGAGAAAAAAAAGATGATAATAATAGGTTTGTTGTCTAAACAAGGATGGGAAGAGGTCATCTCCAGCTCACAGAGCATAACAAATATTTACATGCAGGGCCATGGAAGGGTCAGACTACAACAGCTCTATTATCCCTGTCAGGAGATCTATAGAGATGAGCTTGTCAATGTGTGACGATGTGAGAAATTGTCAGCATAGTATGATAAACTCTCTCTCTCTCTCTCTCTCTCTCTCTCTCTCTCTCTCTCTCTCTCTCTCTCTCTCTCTCTCTCTCTCTCTCTCTCTCTCTCTCTCTCTCTCTCTCTCTCTCTCTCTCTCTCTCTCTCTCTCTCTCTCTCTCTCTCTCTCTCTCTCTCCCTCCCTCACATGCTGTGTGTGTGTGTGTGTGTGTGTGTGTGTGTGTGTGTGTGTGTGTGTGTGTGTGTGTGTGTGTGTGTGTGTGTGTGTGTGTGTGTGTGTGTGTGTGTGTGTGTGAGTGAGTGAGAGACAGGATCAGATATACATTATGTTCAGTTAGTACAGTACATAATTACACAAAATGTGTAATAATTGATCCTTCTACCTGACTTTTTGTTCTCCATGGTAGGTGTGTATCTGTGTAAGATACAGTGCATTAGTAGTCAGAGCTCCTTCTCTCTGTTGGCCCTCTGTTGGCAAGACTTGTCCATGTCCATGGCAAATGTTTGATTAAAATATATATAAAAAAAATAGACTTGGACCACGCTGCATTGATGCATTGCGTACAGCCAGCCCAGTACACAGTGGATTACTTATAAGGTGTTTGTTTTACTTTGTGTAGAGACTCCATTGCAATAATGTCACAATAACCTGGAGAGTTGTTTTATGTTATTCTGTATCAGGTGTGGCATTTTATTATTTATATGTATTGTGTAATTGCTATTGCCATTCTTGCTTGGAAAGAGAGAGGAGTCCTTTGTACTAAAATCACACTATCCTGGAGACGTGTTTTATGTTATTCTGTGTCAGAAATAATAAACTGAGATTGTCTCCAAAGAGATTCCTGAGACAGCCTATCTATTCAACGCAACGTAGAAAAGGCTACCGGTTACGTGTGTTATTAACACTGAGGATTTGACTGTGTAATAATGCCATATGAAGGCTTTAGGAACAGCAGAGCAGCAAAGCAGCATTGCATTGTGTAGCAGAACTCTTCTAAAACAATACAGTACCATAAATACCCATTGATCTCAACCAATCAATGTGTCTCTGTGAGACAGCCAATTGGGAGGCTTGCAACACTGATCTACAGAGACAAGCAGGAAGCAGAGACCAGACAGTGTGTATATATGTACAGAATGAGAGAGCGGGGGGGTCTCTATCTCTCATAAACATAATTATACACATACTATAGTAGTATACTGCACACAAATGTGTCTCTGTTTGCACAGCACCCACACACGCACGTACGCACACACACCATGGTGCATGTGTGCATGATAGCGGTCATGTAGAGAGGGATAGTACTGTATCTGGTTCAGAGAAATGATTGCATTGCCAGCTCACTGGATCACTGGGATTCTATTTGTGATATAATTAACCTTGATGTCTAGAGCCAGATAGCCGTACTGTAGGCTATATGAGAAAAAATGCAATCACAGGAGCCTTTAAACCAACTGCTGGCAACAACGCAGTTGTGATTCGTAAGGACATTTCCGGACTAAGGGGCAATTCAAACTGTGTTCATTGTCAGAGTCTGATTGCTGGAAGCAGGCCTGACTAATAAAAATGTGGTGCAGCTGTGTAGCCTACATTTACAATTTGTTTTGTGAAGCCTACATTTGCTAATGTTCAATTTCAAATGGTTTATTATAGAAGAGATGTGAAAGCAGGTTGGAAAAAAAACATGGACTTCGAGCAACGAAAGTTTTGGAGCATGCAGCACTCACGCACAGACCTTCAAACATGGTTTAACAAAAAGATTAATGCCTGAACTTTAAAAATAGTATTGTTTGCAATATATTAACTATATATAATAGATTTGGTACTCTCTCTGCTTGGTTAGAGAAACCCTCCCCAAGAAGGTCCCTGGTTCAATCCGCAGATTCCACACATCAGCAGTGTCCCTGAGCGGGGTCGCTACTCTGCTCATAATTCCGACGTCCCAATAGTCCGACTAGCTAGGTTAGTGAGGTTAGGGAATGGTTAGGGTTGGACTTCAGTGCTAAGCCTTGTTAGAAAGGTCATCCTTTCAGAAAAAGGCAGAGCAAGGAATTTTTGCTCTCGCCATCTTACCTTTGAAAGAAAGTATTTTTGGGATCCTGTTACTCTTTAATTTTAAGGTCCTTATAATTTCACATTCTGTTTAACTAAGTCTTTAACCTACATTCTAAATCTTTTCCATAAGTTCTTTTTGACTGTTTCCCCTTTCCTAGAGGGGGGGGGGATTCCCAATTAGGGTTAACCATTTAACCTTTCTTTAAGGTTTAGGTTTTTAGGCATGTTTACAAACTATAAAATAAAATAAAATTGCCAGTGAACTTTGTGAGAAGTGTTCACTGGGGACTGTGCATGGCAGGGTTAGGGATAGGGTTAGGGTTAGGGGTTAGTTATAATAGGGCCAGTCACTGGTCTGGATAGTAGTTGTCTAAAATGTACTGTATAGAAACATGTGGGAAACAATTATGTCATGGCTTACAAATTACCATCCATGAAATATTTGACAGTGAACGACTTCGATGACTCATACTTAATGGAAGGAGAAGAATTTATGCTAGTGTATACAACTGGACAGAAACTGTATTTTCCAGAGCAATCACAGAATATATACAATATACGTATGTCAGTGGCGCACCACAGACATATCAATAATTCAGACATACTCCATACTGTATAACATGGTAAAAACTAAAATACAACAATAGTTTCCATGCACAATTTCAATCTCAATTGCAAATATTTAAAACATGCAGCTTTTCAGCTGCATGTTTTAAATGGCCTGCCACTCACACAGTCCCACAGTCTTCAATGAAAGCAGTCCTATTCATGTATAATCAAGTTATACCCAGTTCAGTACTTTCAAGTGGGAATCACCTCAACTGACAGCAAAACATCACAGCAAAAACATATACTATAAGCAAAGTCATATTACACAGCTAGTTGCTATATGACACCAGCTTATTGGAATCTATAATAAAATCTAAATCAAAATGTGCTACTGTATATACTGGTACAGGTACTTGCTGTACCATACAGGTACTCTAAAGGCCAAAATACGTCATTGCACAACCTTAACCCCCACCTTCCAAGATTCCAGAGGCACCATAGAACATGTGTGACGAATAAGTGCATTTTGAGGGCAAAGTTAAAAATGGTAAGCTCTTCCTGAAATGGTGGCTGACTAAAATTGATAGAAAGTACTGATAGAAAGAGAAAAGTAAAGAATGGACATTTCCATTCATAGCAACGCTGTGCTTCTTCTTTGTATCAAACATCTACCACTAATCCAAAGGAACATTTTGCTGGCCAAGGCTACTCTGGTCAGGCTACCGTGTTACATTTAATGTTCTCAAACTTTTACATTTTAAGGACCCATAACTCTGAGAGTTACACACCCGTAAGGGGCCTCCTGGAACCCCCTCAAGGAACCATGAGGGTCCCTGGTATCTTTCCAGTGAGTCAGCATGCACATTATCAGCACCCTGACTCTGTTTGACTCGAATGGAACAGAGCCTTCATTAGAATCATTGGTGATACCTATACTGTACGAAGAAAGAGGTCCAATTTCCTTCCAGTATGGCTGCTGTGCATAGAGCCTATCCAGCTTTGAACCCACTGGGGAAACCCAATGCGATCAAGCCGCCACTTGAGTTCAAACCTGTCTCCCCCACATGGGAAATCAAACATCTTCCACTCATTTAAAGGGGATTAGGTTCCTGCTCTTTACTCAGGGCTTATATGTGCTCAAACTGCCATTTCAGTAGTGGAAGAAGTACTCAGTTAAAAAGGAAGCAATACCACAATATAAAAATACTCTGTTATAAGTAAAAGTACCAAAGTATTGGGATCAAAATATACTTAAGTAGGCTACCAAAAGTAAAAGTACTCATTATGCTGAATGTGCCATTTCAAACTTCTTCTTTTTTCAAAAGATTTCAAAATTTGTCAAAGTCATTTGAAAGTCATCTGAAAATAGCAGATAATAGACCAATTATTTGCGCTGGTTTCAGCACACCCCAACCCCCTCTTGTGTGTTGGCTAGTGCTGCGCGCTCTAGCAAGACCTGACAGAATGGGTTTGACGCTTGCGCAGTATGACGCTTGCAACCAGTGTGACGTCGTCTGTTAAGGGGTCTATTACTAATTGGTTATATGTTTTGTAATAATATACGTCTGCAAAATAACCACAGTAGTAATGCTGTTAAATAATTGGGCAGGAGGGAGTAGGGACACATTTTCTCTTCGCGAGTGGGTGGCCACAGCAGGGATTGTACTACACCAGGTCTCAAATGATTCATTATGAAACATTATGAAAAACAACGCAGAGAAAGGCTATGATTACAGGGAGTGAAACGTCTACCTGTTTTGTTCAAAATTAATCCTTCGATAGTTGATTAAAAAAAATAGGATGGCTGAGAGGAGAGGATGTGTTTATAGTTGTTAATGAATAATACCACCCACCACAAACATGGTCAAAAATGTTATCTTTTTCTGTTTTGTTTTTTTTGTATTGATATTTGAACTGTGGTGCCACTATATATGTCTATGAATTGAATATATAGGACCTTGTTGGAAACAAGACCACAAGGACTTTTATGAACGGACCTTTTAGACAAAGTATTTTAAATGTAACTGTGCTGTTTTACATGTTTGCCTAATAAAATATTCAATCAATCAATCAATATTGAAAAATTGCAGTGTAGTGATCAACCAAGTGAGGTTTATTATGTCATGATAAAGTGGGACAAACTGGGCCTTGTGACATCTATTCACCTGTTTCCTAGGCTGTGTGTTTTCCACTTCCTGTCGATTTGATCCAATGAAATCCAATGAAACTGGTCAGATGACCAATGATATCCAATGAAATCGACAGGAAGTGGAAAACAAAGCCTAGGAAACTAGAGGTTACGTAGGTAACCCCGGTTCTTTTAGTTTAGGAGTGAGACACTCCCTATGGGAAACAGCGCCATCTGGCGATGCAACAGAGCTACACAATACGCTCCCGGGGCCCATTTATTGGGCTAGAGGGTATGTCACGCGACCGGCCATCCCCTCCCCTCAGCGGGAGGGCATAAGAGGCCCCGGTCGTGACGTCAACTTCCTCTTCCACACAGGTCCTCTGTTCGCAGTGGCGAAACAAAGGGGTGTTTGGGGAGTGTCTCACTCCTAAACTAAAAGAACCAGGGTTACCTACGTAACCTCTAGTTCTTTGTCGTTTTGTCGTGAGACACTCCCTATGGGATCTATAAACCCCCCGGAAGCGTTAAAAACATTGTATCCCCAGAAAAACCGCACGTCCCCAACTGGCTCAGGGACCCGCACACGGCGGGCCCCTGCCTCAGGGACGCCCAGGCCCACCGGGCCTGGACACGGCACAAGGGATGAGATAAAAGAAACCCTGACAGACCGAAGTCTTCCCCATTCAGCTAATGGAAGACAAGGCACGTCACCTACTAACTTCCTAAAAAGGGAACAGGGCCCCCCTGCTCCCGAGGACCAACAGATTGTTAGCCCCACGGGATCACATCAGGGGGAGAAAGGCACCTCAAGTAGATGAGGCTGCCACGCCAAGGACTGCGTGCGCCACCGAGGAAGCCGCCATGTCCAGGCTGTAGAAAGCTGCAAAGGTCGAAGGAGACGACCAGTTAGCAGCCTTGCAAAACTCCTGGACCGAAGCCTCTCTAGAGCGGGCCCAGGAAGCAGCCAATCCCCTAGTCGAGTGCGCCCTCAGTCCAACAGGTACTGGGGCCCCACTACTAGTATAGGCGAGCCGTACGGCCTCACCTATCCACCCGGAAAGCGTCGGCTTGGCCATCGCCTTCCGCTGGTCACCCCGGCCGTAGGTCGCAAACAATCGTGTTTGCGACCTACCAGGCGCCGTCACCTGACAGTAGAGCCTCAAAGCCCTCACTGGACAGAGACAATGTGACCGCTCATCCTCCGCCGAAGCGAAAGGAGGTGGATGAAACGCAACCAATCCGACCGGAGCCGGTGCAACCACCCCGGTCTTGGTAACGAACGCCAAGCTTGGTGTCAGCAGAGCCCGTCTGCTATCCCCAGAGCACCTCAAGCACTCCGAAATCACCGAGAGTGCACGCAGGTCACTGACCCTCTTGGCCGTAGCCAGGGCCACCAAAAAGACTGTTTTCAGACTCAACACCTTGAGCCTCACAGTCTCGAGGGGTTCAAAAGAGGGGGGAAGGCAGAGTGCATTCAGCACCACCGCCAGATCCCAGGCCGGAAACAGAGGCCTGTTACCCGGCCTGGTCCGTCTGGCCCCGCCCAAGAACCGCCGTACCAGGTGACGATCGCCAACCGTCCCGCCTTCGAAACCTTCGTGGCAGACGGAGATGGCATCCAAGTACACCTTTACCGTCGAGAAGGTCAAGCCCTGATTCAACCTGCTCTGCAGGAAAATCAGAATGCTACGAACTGGCGCCCGAAAAGCCACCACCGCCGGTGACTGTCCCTGGCACCATGACACAAAAATATTCCATTTTATGTCATAAGCAGCCTGAGTGGATCCGGCCCTAGCCCCCTGAATAGTAGCTATCACATCAGGGGGCAGGCCACAAGCATCTAGATTGGCCCTCTCACGGGCCAGACCCACAGGTCTAGGTCCCGGGGGCTGGGGTGGTTGATCTCGGTCCCCACCTGCGTCAGCAGGTCCGTTATCGGAGGGAGGGACCAGGGCTCGGCGTAGAGCAGAGGAGTTATCTCCGACCTCCACACGCCCCAACCCGGAGCAACCAGCAGTACGGTCAGGCCCTGGAGCCTGACTCTCTCCAACGTTGGGCGGATCAGCTCCAGCGGCGGGAATGCATATAGCAGTTCCCTCGGCCACCTGTGAGCCATTGCGTCCAGCCCCAACGAAAAGTCCGCTGCCTTCACCGAGAAAAAGCGAGAGCACTTCGCGTTCTCTGTTGAGGCAAACAAATCGACCTGTGGTCGATCAAACCTGGTCCAAAACAGGTTCGCTATTCTCGGTTAAGTGACCAATCCGAGTACCAAGGTCTGCCCCCGGACAGCAGATCCGCTCCGCCGTTCTGGGGACCTGGGACGTGGACCGCACAGCCTGACAGTAGGCGCGGGTCGCACCACACCGCCAGCTTACGGGCCAGGCCGTCCAACACACAGGAGCCTAAGCCTCCCTGCCTGTTGACGGAGCTCACGGTTGTAGTGTTGCCCGTCCCGACCAGGACATGACAACCGCTGACGCACACCTCAAAGTGAATCCATGCAAGTGGAGACACCAGACCTTGTCGAGGGTCCACAGTAGGCGGGATCCTGAGAGCCCGCATCCACCTCTGAAAGGTCCCAAAATAGCCTACTTAGGCAGGTCAGGTGCATGGCCGAAGTCCTGAGACCCGCCACCTGCACTCACAGCCTGTAAGTGACTGTCTTCCCTACGCGGAAAGGCCTCACACAGGACAGGAAGCCGTCTATCCACTCCTGAGACAGACGTGCTGCGAGCGTGGTCGAGTCCAGTGAGAACCCCATAAGGGAGGTCTGCTGGGACGGAACCAAGACGCTCTTTCTAGAAACCGACAGTGAAAAACCGACAGTAATCGCCCCTCAGGGCTACGTTGGTTCACCTGTCCCCCTGACCGAACGTGCGCAGGAGCGCCACGGTCATCAGCATACGAAAACTGAATTTCGTAAGAGACTTGATGAGACCCCTTCATCCAGAGAGGGTCACATAGCCTCCCCCCTCCTTCTTTGGCCAGAAAACACACGAAAACCAGTTGCACCAAAAACTGGAGAAAACCGGGGTTACTTAAGTAACCTCTAGGTTCCAATTCGTAGACGGTTTTCTGAAGACGCCCTTGCTCAGTAGAGAGAGTCCCTCTCTCTCAGAGACATGGCTGCATTCCCTCTCCGCATGGGAGGAACATCTTGTGTCTGACATAGGAGGCATGTAAAGGTACGTGGAAAACCACGTTGTTGTCCAGGGGAGCTGACCGGTACAATCACAGTGTGTTACTGCTGTACTGAGCCTGACCAGTACAAAAACCAGTGTAACACTGACGTACAGTGGTGAGCTGTGGATTTTTGAACTAAGGGTACTGTATTTTATGACGTCACGCGCGCGCACGTGCGCGCACATAGTCACTCAGCTCAGTGCTAGTTGAAATACTGTATTCAACATGTGATTATTAATGTAATCATATGTATTATTCAGTGAGTGACGTACCTGCTGCATTAAGCAACACAGTGTTGTCGAGCGAGGCTAGGTAGCCGATAGGTGAAAACAACAGTAGCCTGATTGGGGGCAAAAAGCAAGAAGAGGCTGGAGCCCCCTGTCAGTAGCCAACCGTCGATGTACGTCGACAAGTGTATTCCCTGTCTCCTCAGGGGGCCATAGCCGCCTGGGTGCACTTCACGAAAACACGGGGGCTCAGGGACATCCCGAACGGGAGAACCGTGTACTCGTACACTCGCCCCTCGAACCTGAAGCACAGAAATTTTCTGTGTGGTGGGTAGATGGGAATGTGAAAATCCGCATCCTTCAAGTCTATACTGGTCCACCAGTCGCCCTGACGCACCGTGCGTAAAAGCGTCTCGTTCGTCAGCATGCGAAACTTGAATTTCGTTAGAAATCTGTTTAGACCTCTCAGGTCCAATATGGGACGTACACCCCCCCCCCCCCTTTTTCTTGACCAGAAAATATTTTGAGTAAAAACCCAGGCGTTTCTGATCTGGGGACAACTCTCTTATGGCGCCTTTGTTTAGGAGAGAGAGAACCTCCTCTCTTAACGTGATCGCCGCAGCGCCTGTCGCGCTGGAGAAAATCACTTTGTCTGACATCGGGGGTTTCATGCAAAACTGTAGCTTGTAACCCTTCTGTATGGTGCATAGCACCCAAAGAGACGGGTCGCAAGCTTTCCATTGCGCTAGACAGCGAGCTAGGGGGTTGGAGCGAGTTAAAACAGCTGCTCGTTCCACCCGCTGTCTGTCCGTTGTCATGGCGACTAGTGACGAGCTCGCAAGCCCTGGCGTAGCCGAGCGTGTGACGCTCGCTAGAGGCAGTACGGGTGTTACCTGACTGACAGATGGATTCGGGAAAGTCACGTGATCCCGCACGCGGTGCCTCCCCAATGTTGAGATCCGGTCGGAGAAGCCCCTCGTCCGTCTCCGGTCGGAAACGGAAGTAGTTGGATACGGGGAGGTCACGTGGGTACCTCCCCGGCGTCAACATCCGGTGGGGGACGCTCGACGTCCGTGTCCGGTCAGAAACGGAAGTGGTTAGCATGCCTACCTTCCGTTCGGCCATCTTAGGATCGGCTGGTGAAACGAGCGTGGCCTGTCCCGAGGAGCAGGGGCGCCCTCTCGTGGACAGAGGTGGTACTGGTTTCAGAGCTGATCTTCTTAGAGGATTGAATGCACTCAATATGTTTCTCCCACATGTATTTGGAAAAAACGAGAAACGGCTTTACCAAATACTGTGGGCTCATGGGGGGGCGCCATGTGGGTGGTCCCCGTTGTCTCTGGTACATATGTGGATTCAATATGCTCGTCACACACGTATCCGAAAAACCTAGAAAGGGTTTTTTCGGATACTGTGGGCTCATTGTGGGACCGTCGAGAAAGGGGGGCCGGCAAGAGACCGGTCCTCTTTCTCTCTGGTGTACAGGCATTAAAGCAGTCAGATTGCTTGTCCCAGTCCCACACGTATCTGAAAAACCGAGGAGGGGTTTTTCGGATACTGTGGGCCCAAAGGCAGACCATCAGAGAACGGGGGGTCGGCAAGAGACCGGTCCTCGTTCTCCCTGGCACACAGGCGGAGTTTGGAAAAAGACAAGGTACTTTTCAACGCATGTAAAGCCACAATCACGGGGTATTTCTTCACAGATCTTACAGAAAGTGCGACATGCTCCTCTGTTTGGCTGTGGAGGGGTCCATGACTCTGTCCTCGAGAAATACAAGGGGTCCCTGTCTCCTTCCCAACCGAAGAGGGGGGGGGGGGGAGACTGGTTTTCCCATCTGCACTGGAGTTATTCAATTCAGTGTAGCAAACACATTGGCATAAAGGCGAACATTATAAAAATAATGGAGGAACGCATTATACTTAGTATCCCTTCAGTGTTTGGGGAGCCGACAAACCGGCTCCGTCCAATCACTATGGGCTTAATTCAGATAGTGTTTGATCATGCAGGGTGTGGTGAAAGAACAACCAATGGCACAAAGACAGGCAATATAAACAATATATTGACACTGAAAAGCATTATATCGTATCCCAAACGTATTCCAACAGGATTCGAAAAATGCAAGATGTGACCAGTGTGACAGACATATTAGCACAATGATAGGCATTATGTACCATAATATACTGACGCTGAATGCATAATATGTTGTATCCAATAGTGTTAGGAGGACGAGCACCGAGGCCTCTCCTAGCATTGTGGACTCAAGTCGACAAGGTTTGAATAATGCAAGGTTTGGTTCTTTGTAACAATTTTTATTGGCACAAAAAAACAGGCATTTATACATTGTACTGACCTCACAGAATGTGCAAAAATCTACCCTGCTTCTGCTCTGTAGACACTGGGAGGAACAGGGTGGTCAGCGTCGCGTACTCCGCTCACGAAGGGGGTCGGGCTAGTTTACCGCGGGCCACCGCTTGTGGCAGCTGGAGTTGGGTAGGGAGGCGGGAGTGTCGCGGTGGTGCTGGGCGAGCACCGCTAGCACCTTCGGCGTTCCCCGTACAGGCCCTGGCCTGGTCGTAGCGAGCCATCGCGTGGAGAAAGAAAACAGCTGTGGCTGTAGCCGAAACAGCTAAGCAGGTTAAGGTTAAGCTAACCGCTCCATTAGGAGAGTTAGCGCCGCGGATGTAGTCTAACGGCCAAGCTAATAGCAGCTAGCGGCTAGGCTAAGAAGCAGCTAAAGGCTAACGCCTGCTCACCAAAGGTTAGGCTAACAGCCCTATTCGGGGAGTTTAGCGCCGTGGATGTGGGAGGGTTTCGGGGGAACCGAGCGAGAGCCGTCGGTGTCCCCTTAACTACCGGCACAGGCCGTAGCCAGGCCATATCTGTGACAAAGCAGCCTCACAGAGACCCGGGCGAATGCTTCACAGACAGACTCGGGGCCGGAGAGCGCGTAGAAGGCGTGCGCGGCACCGAGACAACACAATTCGAGTGTCGTGGAAAAGAGCGACAAAAAGCTAGGCTAACAGTTCTATTCGGGGAGTTAGCTCAGCGGATAGGGGGTTAGCGCTGTGGAAGTAGCCAAACAGCTAAGCTAGTAAGCTAGCGGCTAGGCTAAGGACAGCTAAAAGCTAACGTCGGCTCACAAAAAGCCAGGCTAACAGCTCTAATCGGCCGTTAGCTCAGCGGGAAAGGGGGGTTAGCGCTGTGGAGGTAGCCGAACAGCTAAGCTAGTAAAGCTAGCGGCTAGGCTAAGAAGCAGCTAAGGGCTAACACCGGCTCACCACGAGGTAGAATAAAGTTAGTTTTCTGGAGTTTAGTCGAGCGAGAAAACCCGTGGGTAACTTAACCTAGTCTCCGCTTTGGGCTAAAGCTGGTTTCTCGCTTTGGGTCCTGAAGAGTGGAGTAATCATCGAATAAATGTAGATTTCAGTTTTTAACAAGCGTGTAGCCATGTTATCATCTGCGAACAGAGGAACTGAAGAGGAAGTTGACGTCACGACCGGGGCCTCTTATGCCCTCCCGCTGAGGGGAGGGGATGGCCGGTCGCGTGACATACCCTCTAGCCCAATAAATGGGCCCCGGGAGCGTATTGTGTAGCTCTGTTGCATCGCCAGATGGCGCTGTTTCCCATAGGGAGTGTCTCACGACAAAACGACAAAGAACAGGTGAATAAAGGAAGACAGATTGTCCTCCACACTCATACAGGTGTTTTCAGTTACTCTGGCTGATTACACCAGCTTTGTGGGCATGCACACACATTTGATTGAGAGCTCCCTCACACTGTTAGTTTTGTTGCAGTTTGTGACATGATGAAATTGGCAGCAGCTTGACCCAGCTTCAACCTGACTAGAGGTGTAATCAGCAATAAATGAAAACACCTTTATGAGAGTGTTCAGGGCCTTTAAATAATTGTCGACATATTTGAGAGTGATAAAAACCTGAAATGTCCCATGGTGCGTAATTGGTTCTGCATGTTCATATGTTTATCATTAACTTAATATAATTCAACACGGGATGGAGTTTAATTCAAAAAGGGAGGAAAACATTTTTAAATGCACATAAAGTAGCCATGGGAACCAATGGTTCCTGAGCCATGATGTGGCCCATAGGGCAGGATTGATTGATTGATTGATTGATTGATTGATTGATTGATTGATTGATTGAATACTTTTCTATTAGACAGAAATGCAAACAGCACGGACAGTTAAATACATTTGGGCTAAAAGGATAACACAAAAAAGTCCTTGTTTCCATTGTGGCCCTATAGGAGCCACTATCCTGTTTCTGTAGCGTGAGTACAAGTACATCCCCTAGCCATGAAGTACAAGTACCCCCCCTGGACATGATGCTAGTATGTCGCAGGGAGTTACCCCCAAACCAACCCTCTTTTTAATAGCTTATCCACTATCAACTCTATTGAATTATCTGTCCATAGTGTATTCAATGTGAGCTTGTTTGTAGGTGGATACAACACATTTCTGTTCATCTTACTCCAACGTGACCCTGACACCTAGACACAGAATATTCTGGATATTCTTCCCACACAGATCTCTGATAAGAACATCATTTAGCATTAGATTCAACAAGCCCATGGAGTGTTTTTCTGTTATCCCACAATGTCTGTTTTTCATGAGCATTGCTGTGTGTAATGCTTGCTGCCACATAGGAGTGACTGGAAATCTCTCTCCATCACCACAACAGAACCACAGTATAAGTGGCTGAACATGGGCCGAATGGAAATGTGGGTTGAATGAGCTGCAAGACTTTGAGGATTGGGGAGGCTGTGGCTTTGGAACGGACTACAGTAGGGAACAAGGGGACTCTTGTTCCTCAAAACAATTAACTACAAAAAGTCACATGTCAAATTGTATGCTAATGTATCATTTTCACACAGAACCCCCAAATATTCAGAGATTTCAACTTCAAATGTGAAGCAGTTCATTTCATTTGAAGACCTTTGATTTGGTGAACTGCAGGGACGCTCAGAGAGATATTCCTGCATCTGGCGGGTTTCAGGTTCAATTCCCCTTGGGATCTGAAGTATATGACCTGCAGAAATATCCTCGAAAATACGAAGTCCCCCACCAGCTCTGCTTTATAATAAGACTTCAGACTTTGTTTGTGTAGCAATTTTCAAATCAAAGCAACAAACTGTTACAATGCAGTATTAAAACTACAATCACAGTAAAATCAGACCGGGATTAAAATGTATGGTTTTCAATAAACAAAGTGATGTGAAAGACCGTCTCATTGACCTCCATGTAGCAAGAGGAAAGACAAACAACACAAATCTACCCCTCAGGGGTCAAAGGAAGAGTATATCACCAAATAAAAAATGAACCTCCCTGTGTAGAGAGGTGAGGGATGAGCATGAGGTGAAATGTGAAAAGCATGTGGTTATGGGTAGCTCTAGGCCCCTTTTAAGTGTGCGAGCCACGGCGTGATTTGCAGGAGTTCTCTTGAGGTAGCGATGGGTAAGGGGATAGCAGGGCCTCATGTCTGGGATGGTGGATGGGATCATGGGTAAGTACAGGGTCAGACATCTGACTTCCAGATGGCTCAGTCCGCTGCTTGGCTTTCAGAAGGAACACACTGATCGTACCCAATGTTCAGCCAGGACTACATTCACCCAAGCTTCTTTCCTTTCTTTGTGTATTCTCTCTCTGTCTGCCTCTGTCTCTTGTTAAGTCTTGTACAGCTGCTTTTTCTTATATATACCCATTCTTGAGAATTGGGACAAATCATGTCCTATCAAAACATTTCAAATTATTATTTATTAACACACTCATTTAAAAAAAAAAGTTTGGTAAAAATATATTCTTAAAGGATTTATATATATGAATTACATAAGATTTATACAATGTTTTGGTCTGGTTTCCTTTTTTTTTTACAAACTTGCACTCTGCCAGAAAACACCCTTGTCTAAGACAAGAATTCACAAATTCAAACATGTTTTAA
Organism: Gymnoscopelus microlampas; assembly: GCF_963454915.1. Taxonomy (NCBI): domain Eukaryota; kingdom Metazoa; phylum Chordata; class Actinopteri; order Myctophiformes; family Myctophidae; genus Gymnoscopelus; species Gymnoscopelus microlampas. Next base: position 48,158,169 of record NC_139943.1, on the reverse strand, counting down.
ATGTTTTAGTTAAAAGCATAAAAAAAATATTGATAACATAGGTGTAAGAATATGCTTTTGCCATCAACTTTTTTTTAAATTAGATTTTTTGTAAAAGTTATATACACACACAGACTAATATTGCACTTCTCTCACTCTGTGCTTCTGTTCCAGGTGTAATTACACTGCTATTACCCTCCGTCACGCAACTGGAGGTGGCACAAACATGTAGCAAAGAATCTATTTGAAATTCCTTCTTAAGTTGAGTTACGGTTAACCCTAGACCTAAACCTTCCAGTATGACCCGGAAACCAAGAGACTGAGCCCAACTTCACCCAGAACCCAAGAAGGCGTGCATGTCCAATGCGTTACTGTAGATTTACGGTAAGGAGATAGTGAATGTAAAGTCAAGGTCAATTCACCAAAGTCTGTTGTGTGTGCGCGTGTGTGTGTATTTACTGTATGTGTCAGTCCTTGCGTCCATGTTTATTTGTGCAAGTTGCTTTTGTGGGCTTTAGCTTGTGTAAACAAGACCAAGACAGTAAGCCAGAGCCAAAGACCGAGAGACAAACAGAGAAAAAAAATCTATTTGAAAGTCCTGGTTAAGTTGAGCTAGGGTTAGGGTTAGGATTAGGGTATATGATGGCCTATGATAATTATTTGGTAGAATTCAATTTGGGGACGTTAATTTAATCCCCAATTAAGGCCCGTTCATAGTCCCTAGATGTGTCTTAACGTGCGTCATGGGGGTGAGGCATTCCGTCCGTTCTTTACGGACACATACATGGTTAGCTCACGTGAGAGATTGCGCGTACCCAATGTTGCCATGTCTGCTTATTATAAGCGACTTTGGGCTTATTCTTCTGTATAGTTGCTTGTAAACAAACAAGCAATTTTTTATTGGTGGTTGCGGTTTTATTTGGTCTTGTTTCTAAAGTGTACTTGCTTATTTGGGCCAATTATTATTTAAACCAGTGATTCTCAAATATATATTGTAGATCTGCTATTTTCATATGCAGTGGTGTAAAGTAACTAAGTACATTTACTTAAGTACTGTACTTAAGTAAAATTTTGAGGTAATTGTACTTTACTTGAGTATTTCCAATTTCCAATACTTTTACTTTTACTCCACTACATCTCAGAGGCAAATATTGTACTTTTACTCCACTACAATTATTTGAAAACTTTAGTTACTAGTTACTTTTCAGATATAAATGATGATATTATGAAACATACATTAACCACTTTAGCCCAATTTTATACATAGGCTATTTTCAAACATTTTTGTACTTTCACTTTTGGTACTTTAAGTACATTCTGATACCAATACTTTTGTACTTTTACTCAAGTACATTTTTCATTCCAACTCCATTTTTTTTTACTTGTAACAGAGTACTTCTGCATTGGAGTAGTGATACTTTTACTTAAGTAAAACATTTGAGTACTTTTTCCACCACTGTTCATGTGTGGCCTAGTCGATTCTTTTGGGCTTGTTTTCATAGACCTGGTTACTTATTTCTCTCACAAAATCTGGCAACCGGTTGTGTCACGCTGCAATGTTATGAAACTAGCATTGTAGCCCAGTGGTACAACAGGCAAAACGTAGAGAACGTCCGTCGGGCTGACGGTGAACGTCAGCCCGACGGACGGAACAACTGGAGCCTTAAGTGACGGAGGGGGAGTAAAAAACGACAACGCAAGGAGCGCTGGCGCTCGTTACGTATCCTTACGTCCGACTATGAATGATACTTTAGACCACTTTCCTGACAGGCCATATTTGGGCCTAGCTCAGGAACACACACACGCACACACACACACACACAAAAACCACGCACGCACACACACACACACACACACACACACACACACACACACACACACACACACACACACACACACACACACACACACACACACACACACACACACACACACATGAATCCTATATTAAAATTGGCTAATGGGAGGGCGGGCCGGCGGTAACATAAAAACACTGAGACAAAGTTTAGATGTACTGTGTCACTGTTATTGCTGCTGTACTATAACATACACACTCAGTGCATGTTTGTCCACTGTCCGCTAGCATGCAGGCCATCTGTTTTACCAACTCATCTTACAGCTTTTCACAGCACTTTGAAGAGGCCATTCAAAGGCTGCATGTGAACCAGATGCAGAGCAAATAGTCATATGTTGCATTTTGTGCACGTGTGTGTGTGTGTGTGTGGGGGGGGGGAGAGAGAGAGAGAGAGAGAGTGTGGGGGGTCAAAAGGAGTTAGCCTGCGTGCGTGCGTGCGTGCGTGCGCGCGTGTGAAGATGATGAGTATATCACAACAGAACCGTTGTGAAATGATATGCCTTATATGCCTTAAAAACGTTTCCTCTACCACTCCTGTCAAACAAATTAAACATAATGCAGAACAATATTCAAACATGTAATACAAACTCATTCAAACCTTTAATACAATAATTTGACAAGTGCTCAAATATTCCTGCTATGATCCCACACAAATTGTGATGATACAAGGTCTTTCTCCCTCACAGATTTAGAGAACCAGCACCTGTTTCCTTTATGACCTATATAGGCTATCTATAATAATAATAATAATAATAATAAAAAATACTACTGTGTTAACACTGTACATCTTATTCCCTACTGTAAGGACTACCTGTCACAGTGTCTGCCACACATTGTCACCATTACAGGGCATTATCACAAGGAGACGGGCCAAAGTACCACATGCTTCTGGGCCCCATTTTCTATTTTCTGCTAGCATGAATATTATCATCAGTGGTTTGGCATGTGTGTAAGGGTGATGAGAGAGTGAGTGAGACTGAAAGTGAGAAAAAAAAGAGAGAGAGAGAGAGAGAGAGAATGTGTGCAAGCGTGCGTGTGAGCGCTGATCTCTGTTCTTGTTTGTGTATGAGTGTGTGTATGTGTTGTTTAATAGTTTAAATCTATTTGTGTGTCTTTTTAGCGTTCATTCTGTTTTACATGTGTGCATGTATCTGTTTGACATAAGCCTGGTCTGGATGCCATAACATTCCGCAAGGGTGGCCAGAAAGGTTACCTCATGACACTGTGTATTTAAAGGTCAGACCTCTTACAGCTTCAATTTACCAAGAGATTTCCCATAGAAATTCCATACCCATCATCAGCACCTCTGGATTAAGATAGATCTAATGACTTTGCGAGTGAAAACAAGAAATGTAATTCCTAATTTTCCTTCATTTTGAGTCCTTGATAATAATAATTCCCTTGATATAAATGCAACTACTATCACATGCTAGCAATTCCACTACTTTTTATTATCTCCAGGGATTGTATTTTCAATCCAGCGAGTCCGATAGTCTGTCAGCAGCTAATCTCAGACACCTGTGGACCGATCGGCATGAAATATTGCTTGCATGCACACTCCCAATTGCCCGAGAAAGGACCTCGACCCAAACTTTTTCAAATCGGCCTCATGGTGGTGCTATAACAGGCTGCTTCATATTTCAGCCTACAGTATAACTCTAACTGTACGTCATACAATAAAACATTTCCTAGAGTTTCTGCCATTTTGGGTTGTCTTCCCAACACACTTTTTGCTACTACTCCTACAGTTTCTGTGACACCTATGTTGTCACTGTTTGTTGCCGAAACATGTTGCCCCCCACCCCACCAAAATAAGCACAAATGGTCTTGTGAGTTATGTAACAATGACAGTCCAACAGGGTTTTGATACTCCATACTGTTTACCTGCAATTGCGTTCACAAATTTGTGGGCATGCAGGGCCTACCACAAAACACACCATATATCATGAAAGCAACATCCAATCATACCCAAACTGGAATCACATGTTGAGGGACCTCTCTAGAGTGCACCCCAGGGTATTTCCCCCAGCAGTTTTGTGTCCCGACAGCTGCACCCCACGACTCACACAGCCCTGGGTAGGCAACCTGGCCTGGCGGAGATCTGCGCTCCAAGGAGCGCACTTTTATCGTTTGTGTCTGCAAGAATTCTTCAAGGCCAGTTACTATTTGGCTTCAAACAGCTGAGATTAATCTTGAGGGCCCTTGAAAAAGCTAAAAATAACAGCAGGTATTTTCTTTACTGAGGCAGTTGGAGAAGATCACTGCTGTGGACAGCATGATGAAAGTAAAGCACTCAGAAAAAAATAGCATCAACTGAGCTCCCTTCTAAAGCAAATATACTGTCCAGACACAGGTGTTTAGTCTATATGTGAGTCTGTGTGTGTGTGTGTGTGTGTGTGTGTGTGTGTGTGTGTGTGTGTGTGTGTGTGTGTGTGTGTGTGTGTGTGTGTGTGTGTGTGTGTGTGTGTGTGTGTGTGTGTGTGTGTGTGTGTGTGTGTGTCTGTGCGTGCGTGCGTGCGTGCGTGCGTGTGTGTGTTTGTATCAGTGTGTGTGCTGTGAGTCCGCTTCCTTGTGTTTATTGTCACTGCAGACAGCTTGTGTAGCCTATTTGTGGGCTATTAGTTTTTATATTTGCTTGTCTACTCTAGGACAGATCCACAGTAGGGGGCTTGCAGTTTGTAGTGAGCACAAAAAGAAGCTCAAACGTTTTTGTCAGCTTTTATTGCTAGCCACCATGAGGATAGCACTGCTATCAGCAAATACATGTTATATTATCACTTGTATTTGTATTTGCAATAACTTTACTCATATGAGTAAAGTTGTATTTAAATGAAATGTTTCTATAGTGTCACTTCTGTGTAATGCACCAACCTCACCGAAACAAGCTCCTTATATGTGCAAACATACCAGGCAATAAAACATAATTCATCTCTGTACCTGACCGTGCTCCCTGGAGATCATTGAGATCACTGATACCCCACGTTTTCAGCCGAGGTGGTGGTACAGTAGCCTGGAAACCAGACGAATCTGCCAGTGCAAAAAAAGAATTTGCCCTCAGCAGATTAGTCTGGCCCTGCTTGGTTGTGATTGGATTTCGCAGCCCCCGAAGTTGTGGGGAACCAATCAGGAACCAGTTTGCAAATACAGTATGGGGTGGGTTTATCACCAGAGGCACACAGAGATTCCAGACTTCTACGCAGTGATATTAGTCTGGCCATGCCATGCTAGTGGTAAAGTACAAGTTCTTACGTCTCCCAAGTGGAGATGTTCCTCATCTGCCTCCTCTTTCACTTTCAACATTTTGAATTTCATGCAATCTCAATTACACACCCTGTCCCTCTTTCCATCATTGCGCTTTATGGTCCTCCAGGTACACTTGGTGAATTCCTTGGTGAAAGATACTCTTATCAGCTCCTTTCCTGAAAAGGGCCCTCCTCTCATTCTACCAGGACTTCAACCTCCCTGCAGACACGTATCTTCATGTTACTTCTCTTCTGTCCTCATTCGACCTCTTTGACCATCTCCAACCCCTCCTACTCACTCAAGTGTTGGACCTGATGTTCATAGAGCCTGCACCTCTAACCTCTCAGTTACTCCCCCTCATGTCTCTGACCACCACTTTGTGACATTCTCCATCTCTCCGCTCTCCCACCTACACCCATCCCACCTCATTCTGTCATCACTTGACAGGACCTGCAGGTCTCTTGACCCCTCTTCTATCCTCTTTTTTGCACTCAACTGTGGGAAGTTGAGGCACCTGTTCAAACAAAGCACTATAGCATCCATCTCTGCTGAAGCTTTTGCCAACTACTAAAAAAGAAAGACATTTGATGACATCAAGCTCTTTCTCCCAGCTTACCACTAATTACAGTTCTGAAAATTGTCATCCACCAGACAAACCACCTGTCCTCTGACCCTCTTGACCTGTAGGACACTCTGAGTGTCTGCTAACTGCCTAAATTGTAATATATAGCATTGGTCTGTGGGGGGGGGGTTATTGGTAATACATGAGGACGGACCACATCAGAAATGTGGTCCTCTACGGGGACATGGCAAGGCAGGCTGGCAAGGCACTGCGTCAGGCACCCGGAACTAGAGGCAAGCAAACTGACACTCTGGGCACCAACCCAGGGCAAAGCCAGGAAAGGCAAGAAGCGCACCACATACGTAGATGCACTGCGGCGCGACAGCTTAGCTAACAACACTGGAGAGCTCAAGACCCTGATGTTCGATAGGAGAGTGTGGAGGGCAACGATTCAGGAGTCCCGAGTTGGTGTTGGCTAGACTGCACTCTCGCATCGCATCGGTAATGCATGAAAGGTGTATTCTGTAGTGGATGTTAAAGCTGTTGTATTGTCACTTCAAATTGTATCATTTTTGTCTGACAAGTTGCTGACTCACTGGGAAAAGCAATCATTTCTCCAAACAAAGGAGTCACTGGCTGAGATAATGATAACCCTGTGAGTTGTCAGTGTTGTAACTCATGCCAACTTGTGTCTTTTTAAATGCTCCTTGTCCATGAATACAGATTTTATATACGTTACTACTACTTGCCTCATTGAAGAAGATGAGATGGAACTGCTTTGTCTGGAGCTGCTCTGTGGAGTGGCCATTCTGTCTGAGGACATTTTCCTTCACCACACAACCTAGAAGACAAGAAATAAGCATTCGATATTGACGTCACCATCACATGAAACTGAATTGACGCCGTCGAGGCTTATCAGTGTATTGTGAGTTTTGAATTCGACATCTTGGAGAAATGATGCAATGAAGTGCGTGCGTGCGTGCGTGCGTGCGTGCGTATGTTTGCAGTAAGAGACTATTGTGCAACTACAACACAACACACTCAATCACTCACATACACATGCATTGGGGGTTATGCATGTCCACGCAGAAGAGTGCATTTTCAAACATTCCTGCACATGCACACGCACGCACACACACACACACACACACACACACACACACACACACACACAGACTATACATCCTCCTGACTGTGTCGCGTGCCACTGCAGTGTTATCCACTACAGTATCTCCCTATTGATCTGCCTGCAAAGCCTTCTATTCTCGTCTTGTCTTTTTTTCCTTCCAAGTAATTCAATTATCAATAAAGCTCCCTGTTTTAAATAGCCACAGGCCCGCTCTGTGCCAGTAGAATAATATTTCTTATCTTCTAATTTATTGGCTGGCTGCCAGCCAGCATCTCCCCCGCTCTCCCTCTCTCTCTCTACTTTGAGGGCAAGCAAAAGGGGGCTAACGTTCTTAAGTGCCCGCAACTTTATTCCGTTTTTCTTTTTTTTATTGATGTTTCCCTTTTAGATTATTCCATTTTCATTCGGGCAAAGCCGCGGAAGCCGTCTTGCGCTGTAATCCTTTTAGTTAATGACATGCTGGGGCCATTTGGTTACTAATATCATGTTTATGGGGAGTCTAATTAGCACGTAGGTACAAAAAGTGCTGTGCGGAAATGCAGGGTTATGCACATGCGTATACACATGTATAGCAAACAGATGCATGTGTCTGTGTAAATACACACGCATGCACGCAAGAAAACACAAACACACACACATACACACACACACACACACACACTGTACATACCTACAGTGCAGTACGACACACCTACTCTCACATACTGTGTACAGTACATCATGCAAACACAGACAGACACTCACACACCACAGAAACAACGCTCCATCCATCCTGCAGGGCAGGTTTTGGCACAGCAGTGTACCAGCTTTTATTAAATGCTTAGAGAGTGTTACGGGATCGATCGAAGCAAACAGGAGCACTCACAGTACAAAGAAGTGGAATCTAGAGAATGCGTGCGTGCGTGCGTGCGTGCGTGCGTGCGTGCCTGCCTGCCTGCCTGCCTGCCTGCCTGCCTGCGTGCGTGCGTGCGTGCGTGCGTGCGTGCGTGCGTGCGTGCGTGCGTGCGTGCGTGCGTGCGTGCGTGCGTGCGTGCGTGCGTGTGTGTGTGCGTGCGTGCGTGCTGACGTCACTCATCTGAGTCTGCACTCATCGCAGTATTCTACATTCTATCACACTGAAATGCTATTGTGAGCAAGAGAAGCTGATTCATTCAGCTACATTTTGGGGACAGAGACCGGGGGAGAGAAATAGAAGATGGTGAAGTCAGTGCATTAGGGAAGTCACTGCTGATGATTTATGGCCTCTCAGACCCCTTCGGAAAATACCCCGGGTTAGGTACTTATGAGCAACAAGGGAACTATCTGTGGAGGCATGAGAGGGACAGAGAGGGAGAGAGAGAGAGAGAAGGGGGTCTTTGAGTAAGTGAGATCGAAAAAGAGACAGAGAGTGTCTGAGACAGAGAGAGATAGATAGATCACAAGAGAGAATTAAGGAGGGGGAAGGGATGCTATTTTGCTCTATAACTGCAGCCCTGCTGGCACTGCTCCACTGGGACCATTTTCAGAGAAACCGAACCAGGAATGATTCCTGTACTGTGGCGGGAGCCTGACAGACTGGCCAGGCATACCCACTATACTATGCCTTTAGTACAGGGGGGGTGGTAGTGCCATGTCCATTTGCTTTGGCATTTAACACAAAGGGGGCAGAGACCGCGGGAGAGAAACAGAAGATGGAATAGATAATAGAATAGAACACAACAGAACAGAACACATGCAGTTTGTCCGCTGACTTTACGGGCACCATTAGATCATGATGCCATTGGCCAAAAAATAATTATTCTGACCAGATACAGTCTTTAACCACAGGGTCACAGGCACGAGACAGTGCCTGGAGATTCCATTACATGGGTGACCGTCTCCGTCCAACGCTCTCCTGTGTATTATCATACAAATTGAGATGAGGCTTCTAATGTGCCCAATCAAGCAATTCAGCCCCAGCACTTAGAGTGTGCAACTAAGTGCCAGGTGTCAAGCACCCTCGTATTGAAAGAAATCTCTCCTGTTAACAGGCAGAGTGTCCACCATGGCAAATGATGCATGGGAGGGGGTGGTGGGGTGTGGGGTTCTGCAGTGTGTAGTGGTGGTGTCATAGTGAGCATTACACTTTACAGCAGCTTCGGCATTCCTTCTAGATTGGCATGCTTTCACGGCCAAGCGGGTTTAGTGCCACTTCACACAGTGAGCTTTAGTTACAGTACATGTTATTAAATCTAAGTTGGCATGATAATTCAGCCGCCATTGCTATAGCAAACATTGATACAGTAAACTGACATATACTGTAGATCACAAACGTCCAAGATGATGTGCAATGATTGAAGCAGTCCACTTACTCTGCTATACAAGCCGTTCTGTGCCAGGTCAGATGTGGCATTAACATTGACATTGCTTATTTTAGGTTTTCACAATGACCACAATGAACCTCATTTCCTACATCTAAACTTTTCCAAGCAATCCTAATTTAAGATGGATTTGGTTACAGCTATACATTGTCCTTACAATAGATATTTGTGAAAGCATAAAAAAAAAAACATTGAAAAGGCCGTAGGCAGCATAGCACTTGTTTGCAGAAACCTGAAAGTGTCCACAACCTTGCAGGCTTATGCAAAGGTTAAAATGCAATTTAGATAGCATGTTATGTATAGACAGATGGCAGGTTCATTTGTTGACCTGGCATCCTATAGTTTGTATAGTTTCAATGTACACTTTATTTTCTTAATATTATACTGTTTAGACTGATGATAGGTTCTTGTTTACCTATGACCCTAGATTACTATTACTATGCATTTGATGTATTACCTCGTGTTTAACTTGCTTACTGAAGTCACTCTGGATTAAGACTGTCTGCTAAATGCCTTAATTGTAAATTGTTGCAGAAATGTGGGCTCTCTGAGCAGATGGACATGCCATGGAATTATCACACCTAATTTTCCTGCTGCATGGGACACTTATTTTGATGTTGGTTGGGGGAAACCTGAGTGGGCCACAGGTTGTTCCTGCTGCGTGGCGATTGCAGAATGTGCTGGTTCCGTGCATGCTATAGACAAAGGACACCTCTGTCCGGGCCCTGTGTCACACGGCGGCTAGAATAACAAGTGCCCAGCGGCTTGCGTGTTTAAATACCACTAAAGGGAAATCATTCAAGTAGGACACTCAGGATTTACAGCTGCACTTGCAGTTACTCTTTACATGAGTGGAGGAGGATGTGGCAGATTGACTGGTTACGTGTGTGTGTGTGTGTGTGTGTGTGTGTGTGTGTGTGTGTGTGTGTGTGTGTGTGTGTGTGTGTGTGTGTGTGTGTGTGTGTGTGTGTGTGTATTCTTTTTTCAGTTGTGTTTTCCTGTGATATCTCATGTGGTGCAAACCCCAATGTTCAATATGAGAAACACTCTGATAATTCACGGCAACATGACATTAAATGTCATGACAACCATTAAAAGCAAGGAAGGGGCTTAACAAACCAGCTGGTACTAATAAAGAAAAATACATCAAATAGCCATTATAAATACAATGGTATGTATCTTAACTAAGTACAAAATACAATACAGCACTGAAACCTATGACTACTCATACCCAAATTACCAGTGTTTTTCCAGATATAGACAGATTTTAGAGATAATTCGTACACTAAGTACAGTGCACAGCTAATGACCTCTCAAGTAATTTATACTCCATATTTGAGAAAGTTACTGTAACTGCTTCCAGACAGAGACTTCATTGTCTACTGACCTCACTGTCTGTGGTCACCGTAAATGTGCAGTCACAAAAAAAAATTAATGTTGTGTGTTGGAATGGCCCGACTGCCCCTTGCAGCTTGTGGGTAAAACCACCAAATGGATGCAAGTTCTGTAGAAAACAAAATACCGCACTTTTTAGCTCTATTACCGTGCCAAAGGCAATGGATTTCTGTTTGACAAAAACAGAGGAAAATTTAAACACTGAGGAAACTAGAGGGGAATAAGCATAAAGCACTCACCAATGCTGAGAGGCCAAAACCAGATGGAATTTGTTGTAATGAGGTTCAGAGCTATGTGAGCCCGACTGTAAGACTGTATGTTCCAGGAGACAGCCCCATTCACATTTCTAAATCAAAAGCACCAGTATCTTCAAGTCATCAGGATTTTGTGACAACAAGTACCAGTATGTTGACTCACTTATATTGTTGTAGCAACTTAAATGCTCTTCAAAAGTTCTCAATTCAAGTCTTTTCAACTTGTCACAGCAGAGACACATTTCAGATACAGCATAGCTCACAGTCACAGTGTAAAAAAAGTGTCAATATATCTGAATGTTTGCAACCAAAAAATATTAGTTACTAGTTGTGAGGTCAACAAAAGAGCCACTTAACATCCCTGTTATGATCTCATATCACACAACTTCACGTTTCTGTTTGAAGATGACAAAAATACTCACAAGTGCCATTTATCTTCTTGTTAACTCAACCTCACACGGCAAACTGCCAATAAAGTTGTGACAACAACTAAGTGACAGCAGCAGCACGTTCCTAAAAAGTTCTTTCAAAAGCACAAACCTCCGGGTTATCGCTAGTTAAAATGCCACCGCCTTCTCCACCACCTTCCTCCCATCTCAGAAGTGACTTGAGCCGTCCCAGGAAATGTCGCATTCAAGAGCTCATCGGTGCTCAGACAGACTTGACTTTTAAATAGAGATAATGCAAAAGTAAAAGCATGACATGGCGGTATCTCCTCTGCCCTCTCATTGAGCACAAGACAGGGAGGGATCATAGCAGGAGACAGTGGCAGAGTTGTCATGTGGCGAGGGAAAGGCTGGCCAGCATGGGTACTGTACCGCATGAGCAGCTTAATGGGTGGGAACATGCTACACTCAGCTGAGAAACGGGCACTATACATTCCAGTCCCACACAGAGAGTCCCACAGTGGGTTGGATCAATGTAGACCCTTACAAAGACAGACACCCACTCAGGCCAGCTTCGATAATGATGCAGCCAAAGGCTAGCTGTCATGCATAATACAACTGTTGGGAAATGACTTTTTATACCAAAAATGTTTAATTGACAATGAAAATCCCCTTCACAGACGCATTTTGCTCAATGTAAGCCTTTGTCCTTGAGAAAGAGAGACCCACTCAGGGAAACTTGGGTAAAACTGGAAGGAAAGGCTAGCTCTGTCTGGGGTCACTTGAGTATGTTCACTCAGGTTTCCCCAGATTACATGTCAATTTTGTGGTCATAGAGCCTTTAAGTCTCTATATTTACTCCATACTGTAATGACATACAGTAAAAGAACCTTTCCAAGGCAAAGAATTCCAAGCTTTTCATATTGCATGACAAATCACTTTCTGAATCCTTTGCATTTAAAGTGACCTCACTGTTATTGTAATAAACTACAGGCTACATAAGGTTGAAAATCAATCAATGGCTTCGCCAAATGTAATCAGATAATTCATTATGGTATTACAGCATATATTGATACAATCATGATTCATGTTATTCCACAACACTTACACAGAAGCACAAATGATGCCTTAGAGAGATATGTAAAGAAAGACAGAATTTGATCTCCAACATAAATGAACGGAGATGCCCTTTATTAATCCCATGGTGGAAATTCTGTTTCAGCTTCACCCAGCTGATGGCTCTTCAGATTGTTGTGATGAGTGCTCAGGGGCAGCTGTTTTGGGGTTACGTTTCTTGCTCAGGAACACTTCAACTCGCAAACAAGGGCAGAATGAGAGGTGAACCAGTGACCTTCTGATTACCAGACGGCCTCTCTACCCACAAAGCTATGGCCGCCTCCAAATAAAAGAATGAATGAATTATGAATGAATAAATGAGTAGATAATAGGCAGATGGAACGACTTAATGGATGGATAGGCATGCAGACTCAGTCTGTCTGTCTGTCTGTCTGTCTGTCTGTCTGTGATATTTGTTACACCAATAATCTTTTGTATGGTGGCTTTAATCATGCACCTCATTGGTGGCAGATTGACATGTTGGCAGCTAAAGAATTCAATTTGAATCTGCTGTTACACTCTTTCTTAGTCACTCAGAATGAGAGTCTCAATTAAATGCTTAAAGCAGCCTACCTATGACAGGGCTGACACAATAGGCGAGGTGAAAAGGTTCTTGCTCGACACAACTGCCCCACTGCCAATTATCTCCGCTGAGTCTAAATGTGGCGCATTCTTCAGATAACGCTGGCAGGGGCCAACTCATTTCGGGTTTGGGTTATGTTTTGCCATGCTGACACTAGGCTAAAATAACTATGTATGGTATGTTAACAGACTGCAGAAACTGGGAATGGCTGCAACAGCACTATCACTTAGAAAGAGCGAATGAAATCAGCTACCAAATATAAATACATGCATGTCTTTGACAACAAGCTGTCAAAACATTCAGAGACATAAGTGGGAAGTCTTTGTGGCCACAGATTGGTGGCATATACCGGAATCCTGTTGGCATAAACTCATGAATGAAGTCACAAAACGATCACTTTTGATCACTAAACCTAGGCCCATCATAAGGCCTTGCCACTCTGGTCTGTCAGTGCCAATGACCACAAACTATCAAGTTTACAACTATCATTGCTGACAGTGTCAAAGCATCCCCCACCAACAACAATATGTATTGCCTTTCCCGAGCAAAGAGACACGTCAAACAATATCAGAAGGAAGAAGTGTACAGTAGCTTAAGCTTTCCATGGTGACGCCTTGAGATGAATGATATTGGGGTTTTGTGGTGGCGAGAGTAGCTCAAAATGTGTGTTTGAAGACACACAATCGCAAAGATTTAGGAATACGGGGGAAATAGCTTGCTCTAGGGGTGGTGGCTAATGATGGAAAAACAGTGTCAACGATTTGATGTATTTCAGAGTGACAGCTTCAGTGACTAAACAAGATGGAGGGAGGTTTTGTGGATGGTGGTGGTAGGGGGTGCTGACAGGGCCGTCATGAGAATCACAGTTTGGAGAACCTGACACACACACACAAACATTGTGTGTGTGTGTGTGTGTGTGTGTGTGTGTGTGTGTGTGTGTGTGTGTTGTGTGTTGTGTGTTGTGTGGTGTGTGTGTGTGTCATTAAAATCATTAACTTGGCTAAATAACAATAGCAGTATAGAAGGGAGGATTTTGGACGAAGAGGTGAGAATTAAATAAAGAAGAAAATGGCAAGTGAGTCTAGTCTCGGTAAGGACAGAATGAGTGTTAGTAGACGTTCGGCTATAATCGGCTATAAAGTACAGCTGTCGAACACAAAGTGTCAAATTAGCACAGTGCTCCCATGTCTGACCTGAAGGCAATGACGGCAGCTCTGAGGAGAACCTCTGTTCCTCTGCTTTAAGCTGGCAGCACTCATAAGATGCTCCAGGAAAAGCTCTGAGCAAGGATCCTGATTTGACTATGAGACTATTGATAACTGTAGAAATATTTAGAACTGAACTTCTGATGCTGGTGTCCGTTGCATTAGAACAATACAGAAGCTAACACCGGTGACAGAAAGCATTAGAAGGCTTGATCAACATTGACATTTAGGAAATCTGTGTTTGAACAGCTAAATCCGTGGTCCTCGCCATCGCATTGCTTACATATTAAAACCATCCAAAACAAAACAAGCTTACAAGCATCACACATAGGCAACTGTCTCCAAAGGTATTGGCCTTCCCGCACCCAAACTCTCAGACATGAATGACAAAGCCATCACATGCCTACTAGCACTATATAGCAGATGACACTGATCACCCCCTCAATCATCACTTCACAATAAGGAGTTCTTTCCACTCAGCCATTGCAGCATTAAACTGTTGTATGTATTTTGAAGATCAAGGGCAGGGATTCAGGAATGGTGGATATTGAGAAGACTATTACAAGTGGGTATGGAAAATTGTAAATTAATGTGACATGTTAAGTGCTTCTTTAGCTCCTTGGTTGAATCTTCACACCCTTTTGACTGTCTCCATATGTCTCTATTGTTATGCTGGAGTCCCATTATACTCATATATTTCAGAACACTGATGCCTTATGGCTGATTTATATTTAGTCGTACAAAGGTGTCCCATGCTACACATAGCAGATCTTTAAGCTCACAACTCACAATCTGCTATTTTATAATTGGTTCCTTTCTGACAACTGTATACCCTTTTGCCATTTGTGTTGGAAAATTATGTGTGGCTTTACCTTTTCAGGAAGTTGACAGAAAATTGATATTTTTGCATGGCTATTCACATTATGCATGGCTGTGTCACGATATGAGACAAGTTTTGAACCCAAGTGCAGAACCAGGCAGGCAGAGAAGGTTCAATGAAGATGTATTAATAAAATCAGCATACAAACTGACATTAAGGCAGGACATACAACAGGACACACCATGACATGAACTATAATCTGACATGGAAACACTGAACACAGGGAGGTTTAAATAGACACAGACTAACAAGACACAGGAGAAACATAACCACAATCAACACAGGGATTGGCTGGGAGACTAACAGGACACAGGTGGAGAAACAAGTAATCACAGGGAGGAGAGACAAGACAGGTAGCAAACACTAGGGCAGACAGGAAACACTAGGAACAATACTACACAATAAAAGTACAAGGATAACAGGAAATTATACACAAAATACAAGGATCCTGACAGGCTGTTCACATTCATACACAAAACAATTGAATACGAAATGTTTTTTCTTGTTTATTGTACAACCTTTGGCAGTGTATTTTGGACTTGGAATTTAAATAGCAGTCTCAACCCTTGCCTTATCTTGCATGTGTAGCCCCCACAGTCAAATTAGCCAAGAACCTCACTGTGTTCCACTACAATCTGGCGTAGTCGGCAGGACGAGGAGCGTAATATCCTTGCGTGGGGGATATGAGGGACGTCGTGTACGGCATGAAGTGTGAAGCGCGAGGACGCGCTCCAAAGATCGGGCGGGTGATTGTAGCCCCCACAGTCAAATTAGCCAAGAAGAGGCGTGCAATAGACCTGCCAATCGGGCTCAGCCCTATTGGCATGACTGGTAACACGTCGGACTGGCGAGTGGGAGCCTCGGGTTCAATCCCAGCTCACTGCGTTCCACTACAATCGCAGTACTTTCTACAAGTTTTGCAAAACACTCACCTGCGCGTACACACATACACACACACATACCCCCACACGCTAACCTAGACACTCTTTCACAAAGCACACTTTGGCAGATGAAAATAAGGAGATGCTTGTTGTATCGTATTGCTCTACTGCATGTATAATTGTGGCGACCTCTAAACCATTTAATTGTCATTAAAAGTGATTAGTTGTTTACTTAAACAGCTGACGCAACCTAACCCAAGCCTTGAACGCTCACCCTCAACGCTTAATCTTAAAGGGATAGTTCACCCCTATCGATTAGTCACCCCATGGAGACTTGAATTCATGGATATTTTTAGTTTTTGTTGCATTCCTATGCCAATATTTTGATGACCGGCAGCGGTTCGGAATGCGACAAAAACAAAAAAACAAACAAAAAAATATCCATGAATTCAAGTCTCCATGAGGTGACTAATCGATAGAAAAAAAATGTTTTTTTGGGTGAACTATCCCTTTATCTCCAACCTGAATCTTTTTTTAATAATTGTAACCCTAACTCTAAAAATCTTCATAAGAATAACTCTTTCCTCTCCCTGTACTACCCTTGTGGGGATACACATTCAAGACCACGCGCACATGCACACGCACGCACGCACGCACGTACGCACGCACGCACGCACGCACGCACGCACGCACGCACGCACGCACGCACGCACGCACGCACGCACGCACACACACACACACACACACACACACACACACACACACACAGACACACATGCGTTCCTACTGTGAAACATCACTGTAATAAAGGTCGTGCCAGTCGTCGGTTTTCCATAACATGCCATAATTGCCCTGTGGAGCCATTCTGTGCACCACTTTTGGAGATGGTAACTCATAACTCTGGTTAGACTAAATGAGACAAAATAGACATACTTCCTTGTATGGCCAAGTCTGGCTGAGGGTGACCGTAGACCAAAAAAGATGCAGGGTATTAGGGTCTGGGAGAATTCTTTCCTAAAGCATCATGATATGGAAGTTTAATGCTCTGTGGCTCTGAGGTCTCCAGGCAACCTGCTGGCTTCATGCAATGCACGATTAGATCAGATGGGGTCAGGTTACACACACACACACACACACTCACACTCACACACACACACACACACACACACACACACACACACACACACACACACACACACACACACACACACACACACACACACACACACACACACACACGATCAAAGACATATTGTGGGCACACACGATCAAAGACATATTTTGGGCACATACAGGACACATAAATGTAGACTCATACACAGTAAATAACCAAACATTCACTGATGCACAAAGTCAGGTGCATAATACTGTAAGCATGCACACACAGTCACACACCAATCAAGCCAACCCGTTAGAGGCGCATTGCCCTGTACTGTACATAAACAGGCATTCACACAAATGGAGCACAAACATTTGTTGCGCACACGCATACGCACACGCACACGCACTCACACTCACACTCACACTCACACACACACACACACACACACACACACACACACACACACACACACACACACACACACACACACACACACACACACAGGCTTGTAAACCCTGCCCCTCTCAGTTCATCTACCCTGTTCAATGTCTTGCACTAATAAATGTGGACAGATCCTTACGATTGATACACACTCAGCTTCAAGGCAACAGTAATCTCCCAGCCCCAACAACCTCTGATTCCTCAAATAATCAAGACACCCTCTTTATTTCTCTCCCAAAATACCTAACTTGACCTCATAAACAACTTTTCTGCTTCACCCCAAGTCTGCTAAAGTGAACGGTCCTACGTCTTGGCACTTCACAGTCAGTCATTAAAAACACCCATAACTCTTCTTTCCATGACTTTATAAAAGTACCGGATCATAGCGACGACACCATACCTCATGAGAGCCGAGAAACGCCCGCCTTCACGCCAAAAGAAACATCCAGATGCATTTTAAGGTTCCCACGTCCATTGACAGCTAGCCGCATAAATAACAGAGTGAGAGGCCAAAGAAGAGACACGATCCACTCCTGACAAAAAGAGACCCTGGTGTGAGACTGACGTGACTTTGTGGAAGGGCTCCAAAAGGATCTAAGAGGCTGCAATTGGACCCTGGCACAGCAGTCTCTTTGGTCCAATGAAGAGGATAGTGTTGTGTACCTGACACCAGAGCTACTGTATGGCGGCTAGCAAACCACTACGGCCTGCTACAGTAAATAATGAATGACTCCATGGGCCTAGACAACGGCCCTGAGTCACACACATGCACAAACACACATCTACTTGCACGTGAAGACACACATACACTTACACATGCATAGTACATGCATACGCACGCACACACACACACACACACACACACACACACACACACACACACACACACACACACACACACACACACACACACACACACACACACACACACACCACATGGCTAATAGGGAGTCATGCTGACCTAACTGGAGACAGGCTTAAAGCGTGGCCAGGTAAAAGTAGGGTGTATCACCATAATCAATGGGAGCAACCTGACACAAATGTGCTAACAAGGTCATCTGTCACCACTTTGTTGAATCATTTCCACGTGGCCTGCTGCTTCTGGGTGGACGCATATTAGCCTACTAGTAGTTTAGGAATAATCATTTCTATAAAAGTTTCTTCCTCTGGGAGCAGGAGCAATCCGGCCATTGCTTTTTACATACTTGACAGACATACTGTGTGGTCATAAACATACTGTAATTGGAGATGAATGTCATCATCAATAAACTTGAAGAGCTAGTTTTATCTACAACACAATGGCAAGACTGCATAGCGTCATCATCAATAAGATATCAGAGATCCACAGGGGAGCCATGATATAGAGCCATGATATATTGGACCCTGTCTGGTTGTTATTAATAGTAGTAGTAGCAGTAGTAGTAGTAGTAGTAGTAGTAGTAGTAGTAGTAGTAGTAGTAGTGGTAGTCGTAGTCATCATAGTACACTGTACAGTAGTAAACCAACAAGGCTTTTTCATTCGGAATCCAGGAAACCGAATGGAGGTTCATATGTGTTTGAACATTCATTGTTGTTGTTGTCAATTTGAAACCGTGTATGTGCAAATAAACTCTAAAACAGACAGTGGGTGGTACATCACTGTCAGATGTCATACACGACATACTTGAGGACACAAAACAGATGAATACTGTTCTAGCATAGTTTTTAGGTACCATTCATTATGATCTTCAAGCCGGACCACAGGCACGTGGCCAAAACAATCCTCTGAAGCGAATTCCCGACAAGCTCTGGGAGCTTTCCCTTGTCAGCAGCATCGCTATAGCTTGATCTTCTACCTGTCAATCAAGTGAAAGAAGATGACCTCACCGGTGTGTGTGTAATAGAGTGCCACGGGAAATGGCATTGGCTCAGTCACTGCCTCGCATGTCAGAGAGAGACCCCAGCAACTACTGTATGCACAGACGTCGGAGAGCAATCCATAATCACAATTTACAGCCAGCTGTCTGTCTCTGTATCCATCTCCGCCCACGGGCACCTGTCATGTAAATAACTGACCTCATATCCAGTGCCGTGGGTCGTAAATACTCCCAATTGACTGAGATACGCAGGGGGGATCGAGAGACAATGTTGAGGGGTCTTTTCAGTGGGCCTTGGCTGACATTTGGGGGCCCGCACACGTGGGAAGACAGAGAGGCAGCAGAGTGGAGGACGGCATGGAGACGGCAGGGTGGGGAAGAGTAGCTTTGTTGTGTGGCACCAATTCACAACAGCTGGTTAACATTAGGGGGGGATTGGTTGGGTTTGGTCCATATGCATATGTGTATGAGACAGAATGAGAGAGAGAAAAAGAAAGGGAAAGAGAGATGAGAGAGAAAGAGAGAGAGAGAGAGAGGAGAGAGAGAGAGAGAGAGAAAGAGAGAGAGAGAGAAAGAGAGAGAGAGAGAGAGAGAGAGAGAGAGAGAGAGAGAGAGGAGAGAGAGAGAGAGAGAGAGAGAGAGAGAGAGAGAGAGAGAGAGAGAGAGAGAGAGAGAGAGAGAGAGAGAGAGAGAGAGTACACATGCCAATGAGTGTGAGTGGATGCACAGTAAAAGCATCAGTGTTAATTTATCCATTCATTTAGTTACACCCCGGATTTTTCAGTGTGGGTGGAGGGTACTTCCAGCACCCAGCTCTAAGCCAAGAAACACAGACTCTACTTTGGGACAGGGCGGGAGTGTTTTTTAGGTGTTTTTTCTCATCTGTTAACTCACCGCACAACCCAGAGAGCCTGGAGTAGATGGAACACACGTGGGGTCAGCAGCACGATAAGTAAATATCGCCAGCAAGAATCACAAGGTATGCAAGAGAGTCTTCCACATGTGACTGGCCGGGCACACACATGGCACTTCAAAAGCCATTTCTGTGCTATTTTTTCCACCATGGGTATGCAAAATAAACACGTGTGAGAGTTTTAGGTGTGTAATTGGGTCTGGAGTGCAGTCTGCCATGTCTCATTTGACTTATACAGGAATAAATGAAACAATTTCATCTAAATGCGAGATATCCACATCCATGGTCTGCATTTCTAGAGTGAATGGTCTGCATTTCTTGTTTAGCGCCTTTATCCAAAGTGCTGTACAATGTGGGTTACATTCACCCATTCGCACACACATTCAGAAGTTGATGGTGGAGGCAACCAAGCAAGGCACCGACCTGTAACAGAAGCGGTTAGGGGTTCAGTGTCTTGCTCAAGGACACTTTGACACGAAAACAGTAGGAGCCAGTGATCGAACATTTTGGATCCCAAACACCCCTGCCTTTACCCCTAAATTATTTTCATGACTCACTAGTGACTCTACTGGCCACCTACAGTACGTATAATATAATGTTCACGAAATAGCTTTATTTTGTATAATATCTACTATAAGTTCAAGTACATAATGGATACTGCACTGTCATCTGACATATACAACAGCTACAACGGGTATAACATGTATTGCCTAACCGAAGGGGCATACATTCCCATTGGGCATCGTTCCCAATGGGCATTAGCATACTGTAGTTTCATTGCACATTTCACAAATCTTGTTGGCTATAGGCTTGTACGTATGAAGCAGTATGACTCAGGCGCTGACAGTAGTACCAGCAGCCAGAGTGGGGGTTATGTAAACAGTAAATGACACCAGTAGAGCGAGGGAGTAGTAGTAGTTACTTCTTTCATGCGCTACCAACCACCCCCCCCCCCCCCCTCCCGAGAGACTCTCGCTCTCCACTGCATCAACACTCAGGCTGGAGGAGAAAACAAATCCCGACCTTTCTTTCTCTCTCAAGAGCAGAAGAGCCGGAACTCCCCATTTCCTAACACAACCATCTCCCCGGTGAACCATTACACCCACAAAGCGCCTAGTCGACGTAATCACAGGGGAGAAACAGAGACAGACAGAATGAGCAAAGCCCAAACAAGCAGAAACCTCCCTGCCAATTAACGGGTAGAAAAAGAGAGGAAGATAGAGGGAGAAATGATGGAGGTCAAGACCAAAGAAAGAGGCGCTCTGAGCCCAGGCTCTAATTCAACTGGTCTGATATTGATTTATCTCCCAGCCTGAGGGCACCAGAGCGGCTGCCATATTGGGCCCACCTACGCAAAAATTTATACCTGCACTTTCTTAATTGAGTGTCCTCGTTTGAGGAGAGCCTCCACTGAGTCATGGAGCCAGGGCTCTCGCTGATGTGTCAACAGACACCATTCCCACAATGATGCAGCCCCGAAGACGCAAGTGTGACGCACAGGCCTGAGTCCATATTTTGTGAAGAAAGAAAGTAGCAAGCTAGTATCTTGTACAATAATTCCACAAAAAAAAAAGCCACCAAAATCACTTTGTTCACCAAGTGATAATAATAAGTACATTGTCATGGTGGTGTAGATGCAGATATATTGACAACTTGAACAGTTTCAAAGCACATAGCTATACTGACACCCATGACACAGTAGTGTACAAGGACAGGAGTACCTCCAATATAACATATATCTTAGACACATGACATGAGTGGTTTTCACCACTCAAAAAAACTACAATTCCATCTGCTTTGTATTAGCTTTCATCTAGCTTCCTGGCATGCTAAGTGGTTAACATGTTTTGTCCTACAAGTTAACATGTGATGAGTGTCCGAGACAGGCTGCGGGCTCCATGCTGGGGACCATGTCTCTCCTCTTCCTGGGGTCAAAGGTCAACAGCTGGGAGCTAGCCAACAGAGCTTTTGATAGTGCCCTGTTACCATGGCAATCCGTCATGGAATGTTTGTAAAATTGCTAGCATCTGTGATATCAAATATCTCCACAATGATACTTCACATTTGATACTCAAGGAGATAGCATTGCTATAGAATTAGGCCTACATCCAACATTATGTCGTTGACGTTGTGTTGAACGTTGTTTATCAAAGCATCGGATCAGCTGTCTCAGTAGCCTTGAGGAAATGATATAAATTGTCAAAAGAAGGAATAATTCCAAAGCGAGCTGCAGAAGCTTTGGTTGGAGAGTGAGAGGTTGGAGAGAAGGCTGAGCAATGTGAGCTAGACGACTGCAGGGAGGAGAGAACCCAATCTGACCTGATTCCAGCCCGGCCACACAGAAAGAGAAAGAAGGAGGGCTGGAAAAATAGCAACGGACAAAGAAAGAAACTACCTCACCCCAAAGAAAGAAGAAAACCACTGATGGAAAACAATGGACATATGCCACGTCGAACTCCAACTAGGACCTGGAACTAAACTGGACTATATTAACTAATAAGGGAAATTGCAGAACTGCCAGTTTCCTGTTATTGTGCGCTATTAGTTAGTTAAATGAGTAATCAACTAAAGCCTCCTTTTTTACTATGTATTTCTATTCAACATTTGTTTATTGGTGCTGCAGCATGACCTCATAGAGAGACGGGGCAGTATGTCACAGGTTAATTTGTGTCCGTTTAGTGATGTTGCAGGCAAGTTACTCAGCATGAGACCACCTGTCTTCTAGGTGTAAACTTAGCAGTAAAACATATTATTATATGAGCTCATACAGTCAAAGCTAAAGCACAGGATCAGGATCCATAACCCTAACCCAGGGTCAAATTTTGACAACCACGTAAACCCTCTAAGACTTAGTAAACGTTCTTTTCAGTCTGCACCAAATCTCTTCTAGACCTAGATCTGCTATGTTGGCTAATGTTCCCCCAGAATATGGATGTTGGTGTTCAAGTGGTTAAATGAACACACTGAGGATTTTACTGTGTGACATAGCGCCATGACAGACAAGGGCGCCACAAAGATAGCTTCATGTTTCCAACTTTAGCTCAGGCTACAAAGCTCTGTGAGCCACACCCTCAAGGACACACGTGCACGGTCACAACTCACCACATTTTGTCTATGGGAGCACTCTCCTGACGACTACCAGACAATAGATGTAGCAGGGGTGTGACTGGAAAGAGAGGAGAGGTTTTTATAACGGAAACCCCCAATTACCCCCGCCTGTGGACTGAACCTAATTAAACAGTGTGTCAGTGCAGTGCAGGGCCACACCCACATGTGTGGTTCGCATTAGTCAAGCCAAGCCCCTCTCCAGCTCCAGCAGATCAGCAGACAGTTACAGGAGGAGAGTGGGAGACAGCCACTGGTTTACTTTAAGCTCCAGTTCACTTTGTAACTTAACGGTCACATTGTTGTGACAGCACCAACCCCGCTTCTCCACACACCTCGTTGTGTAAATGGTAAATGGCACAGGCTTCTGTGGTGGTGGGTGAGTGTTTTATCTCTATGCCCCCAGGATGATACTGTAAGGTGCTGGGCTGAACAGACAACTTATATAATATGGTAAAGCCTGTGCACTTCACACTCTTTAACACAAATATATGTACTGTAACCATATGTGGTTTGATCCCTGTGGATCTTCCCACTTTCTACTTTAGGCAACCCAATGTACAGCAGAGGTATTGGAAGATTCAACCAAATTCACTGAAATGCTTGGATCTTCATATACATATAGTATGTCCTGTAAATACTAGTCCTACACATGCACTGTAACATCATGAAGTCAGACCCTCTCACACACACACACACACACACACACACACACACACACACACACACACACACACACACGCACACACACACACACACACACACACACACGCACACCCACACAAACTTTATTTATAAACAGGGTTACGAAGTGCTTTACAATAGTAAGATGAAATTCAGCTGAGGAAAAAAACAACATAGAGTAAAAATCTAAGATTAAAATAAACATCAATAAAAACAAACATGAAAAGGTATACAGTATAAGGACATAAATGTGTATAAAAACATGGTCATCACTGTCAGAGTAAAAAAGTACACCCAGATTACGGGCCACAGTCGTAACATTGATTGACACACTGCCAAGGTGTGACTGAAAGCAGAGGGTGGCAGTTGGGGACCAAGTAGGAAGATCTCAGATTTTGCTACTTTTTGCAAAAGTGTCACCAAAAAAGACTAAAATGCATATTACACAGTGTGACTAATGTCAGGAAGACGTGAGGATCCGGGACATAACTTGCCTGCATCACTGCGTTTTAGTGGGACGTATAACTCTGTATCATCTGCATAACAATGAAAATGGATGTTGTGGTTGTGAACAATGTATGTGACCAAGGGGAAGCATATAAATTGAGAACACCTCCCCAATAACCATGAGAAGCTTCTACCAGTGCGGCAGGAGTGGAGCCAGTCATATGGCGAGTCCCTGATGCCAACCCATTTTACCAGGCGGTTGATTAAAATAGGACAGTATCAACAGTATCAAGTGCAGAGCCAAGATCTAAGTCTAGGAGTACTCAGGCAAGAAATAAATCATTGGGGAACTTTAACAAAGTTATCTCTGTGCTTTGGAAAGCAGAAGCACTGAAGCCAAGCCCCACTGAAAATCCCCCAAACACTGTTAAAATGTATAAATGAGATCAATTGAGTGGACATGATCTTTTCAGTATTTGGACAATTGTCTGTAAAACCTCCTTGAAAAATCTGGTTGGAAATATGGCCAGTGGGGAAGAAGAGTATGGGAAATGATTTCTTCCACGTTTGGCATAGAAGCCTGGCCAAATTGGGTAAGCAGAGCTGGGAGGATGGGACATGAGCTAAGAAGCTAAGAAGGCCTGATGGAACGATGAGCAGAATTTGAATTAAAAGCATGAGAATGGGAGGATGTAGGAGGCTTGGGAGCAGGACAAGGGAGCATGATCTGAAACATTGTCCGAGACAGGAAATGTTATTATATGGACATTATTCAGGACCAGTAGCAGACACAACCAGATTAAAAGATTCATAGTTTGATCAAATCTGCTGCTAAAACAGATGAAGAAGGGCAGCAAACATGGATATAAAAATCACCAACAATAAGAACTCTGTAAAAATAAGGCATAATGACTTATAAAAGCTCCGAAGATTATTCTATAAAACCTGAGCAAAGTTTGGGAAGCCTAAAAAAAGGGCAGTCTTGCCTTTAATTGAAATTTAAGAATTTCACCTGACAGAAGCTATGGAGAGAGATTGAGGAACATTTTAAATAAATAAATAAATAAGACCACAACAATGTCCTGTCATTCTAGGCTGTGGAAAACAGGCAAAGTCAGGGGAGCAGGCTTCCTTAAGGCCATGTCATCAGGACTCACAGTTGGAAAAGGAGTACTGCCAGCCTGTAAATTGGCTTTTGAACTTGACCATGGTATGGTCCACGACAGGCAAAGACCTCACAGTTGGAAAGGGAGTACTGCCAGCCTGTCAATTGGCTTTTGAACTTTGTAGAAGCGGCCACCAGCCGAACATGACAAGGAGTTAGAGCCAAGTGCAGAGCGCTTCCCTTCTGACCAATGGATTCGCTGCCGTGCTTGCAGGTGTTGAAGAGAGGCAGACAGTCATCAAGTCCACTGGAATCGAACAGGGGCTGTGAAGCCTTTCTACCTTGCAACATGGTGGTCCACGTGTTGTTGGTGCTACTGGCAAAGCCAAACCTGTCCGTCCACGAGGATGCCAGTACCAGGGGGCTCCAGGTGGCTAAGTGATCACTGAGCTACAATTGACGCTGGAGGAGACTCTCAAATCAGAGGAGTTATGACGTTAAACTGGAGATGTCGTAGAAGCCCACGATGAGCAGCCTAAAATCCAGAATGCTTAAACCTAATACTGCACCAGAACAGGCTAAATTTGTTTGGTTTGGCTGGCCCAAAACTACAATATGACGTCATTCAGAGGTTCGGGTGGGCGGTCTCAGAGCAAAATTTGTGTGTTCTGTGCATCGGAGATTTTGTGACTACCCAATCTAGCTCGGCTATACTGTGATTGGTCAGACGTTGGTCAGACATTCCACATTGTTTCCGTATTCATTCAGCCCAAGCAGCTGTAGTTTGGAAGAGACACCGAGACAACTTCCAGGAGGTACCACCTCTGGTAACACCAGAGGTGACACCTCTGAAATCTCTCTCTAATGACCATTCATTAACACAACCTATCGCTTGTGACCTCTGTCACAAATTCCCTGCAGCGTGTCGTGGTCACGATATCCATGGTGGGCGGGGTCTAGCTTCCATAACAGTGGCAGTATAAAATGCAAATTTCTGTCAGACTTTTTTTCGGGTCGGGAAGCCTTCCCGAACCGAACTGACTTTGGTTGTTCTGGTTGCGAACCACTTTGGCAAAGTGGAGCCTACTATGAAACTCTGCTCGGCTTGTGTGTCCGTGTGTGTGTGTCTGTGTGCAGTGGACTGCCTGGGTGCGGCCGACAGAGTGCGCCAGAGTGCAGTTACAGTCAAAACACACACACACACACACACACACACACACACACACACACACACACACACACACACACACACACACGCGCACGCACGCACACACACACACACACACAAACACACACACATAGTCCGTAAATACACAATATTTTCGAGCTGCATTCGCTTCCAGCGTTCGCGCGTCTTACTTGTGTAGTATACAGCTACCTGGTGTAGTAGGCCTATACAGCTACCTTAAATCCTACCTTTAAGAATGACCTATAGCTTATAGCTGCCAACCTAAAGACGAGGCTAAAGCTAGCAACAGTTTCTGGTTCATAGCCGACAAACTAACAATCCAACTGTCTGAACATTAAAATCCTTAGCTAAAAATATCAGTAAACAAAAGATCTAAAATTGAGACTTAAAACTGGATAAAATGTCTCTTACAGACAAACAGCATGCGCTGCCTTGTTAGTGTACACATACACACAGTAAAGAAGCATGCCCCCCCCCCCCCCACACACACACACACACACACACACACACACACACACACACACACACACACACACACACACTACCACACCCACTCGCATAGACAATCCTGCCTGCCCACCACCACATCATACACACACGCAGACCTGTAGTAGAAAGACATGAGACCATGTCCTCATCATTACTGTCATCCACACTGTAATCAATGTCCTTTTCCGTGGCAAACAAACCCAGTATCTACCGCACCCACGCATCCCAGATCAGTAGACTATACCAGCTGTAAGCCACTATGGTGTTTAGCTCCAATGTGACTCAGGGAAAAAAACACACACAATGCATCTTTTCTGCAATAAAACACAACAAAGGAACCAG
Organism: Gymnoscopelus microlampas; assembly: GCF_963454915.1. Lineage (NCBI taxonomy): Eukaryota > Metazoa > Chordata > Actinopteri > Myctophiformes > Myctophidae > Gymnoscopelus > Gymnoscopelus microlampas. The sequence continues at coordinate 48,130,689 of NC_139943.1, read as the reverse complement.
ATTCATTTAGTGGTTGCTGGTTACCCCCTGGCATTGGTCTGCAATGGTACATGGAATATTGAAAGGTATCATTGCCTTTCTGGAAGTATGGCCAAAGTGAGATATGGGGGGTAAAGGTGGTTGTTAACCACTTTTTATGGTCATGTCATTTTATAGATGACCATTTTCAAAATGTTGTTTTTCTATTTATCCTCTATCTATCTATTCCTATCAATCTATTTTATTATTTATTCTAATTCTTCTACATTTATTTTTTTATATAAATATGTATCACAAATACCAGATCTACAAGCTATCTACATGTTTTGGGTATTCAGATCAGCTATTTTTGCTATTCATTGTATGGTGAAGTAGGCTATATACTGTAGGGTTTAAGTGGTTAAAAGACTGACTTGCATGTGCAAAAGTTCAGTATGCAAGCCCTGTAATCATAATAAGTGCAAAGGATAAGAATGCTAAAAAAAAATACTGCAATGTTAAGGACATACTGTAAAGAAGACAAAGACATTTTCGATAAAGTAGAGTGCAAGATCAAATGCAATAGTAAGACTTGTTCCTTTTCCAGAAGTCAAAACTAAAACCACAGGTTAAGTGGCTTTGTTCGCGGAGAATCTTAGAATAAACTGAGTAAAAACCATCATATAAACAAAGGTTCCAACAAATCTCAATTCAATTGTTCAGTGCAATCTGTTATATAAAGGCCTTGCAGTTATAGACGGTATAATACCCTTTTGATTCAGAAACAGCTACCTACAAATTCCTCTCTTCCAAGTCCACACTGATGACATGAAAGAGCACTTGTCTTCCGATTAGAAAAGCCTTTGATACAGCCTTTATCTTTTGCATTCAAAGGCCCCCCCCCCCCCCCCTTTGAATTGCTTTCCCTTTAAGCATGCCCTTTAAATCCTGGAAGCACCTTGCACATGTGATGACAGCATTGCCTTGAGAGATTCTATTGTGCTGCATGCCGCGGCACTCAAAGCTTTGACCAACCAAAGGGCTGATTGTACACCTGTCCCAGACACTTTGTCTTTGAGGAAAAAACAACAAGGCTGTGTTCTCTTCTCTCTTTTAAGTTGACGCCTGTTGACACATTCAGCTGAAACCTACTGTTTGTGATGTTAGTTTGAAGCTAGAAGGTCTTTTTACTGTCAATTCTATTACTTACAATTCCAGTGTGAGTAGGTTAGACTGTTTTTCCGGACTTACCCTGTTCAGTTGGTCAGTTCCTAAAAGGTCAATAGTTCCCAGGGGGGTTCATTGCAGAACTCTCTCTGTGGTTGTTGTCCTCTGTCATGCAAAGACACCTCTCTCTCTCTCTCTCTCCTCCCTCCTCTCTCTCTCTCTCTCTCTCTCCTCTCTTCTCGCTCTCTCTCTCTCTCGTCTCTCTCCTCTCTCTCTCTCTCTCTCTCTCTCCTCTCTCTCTCTCTCTCTCTCTCTTTCTCCTACTTTTATTTCTGTCTGTCCCTGGTCCTGTCTGCCACCCCCTTCTCTCTCCGTATGTCTTTTCAGTCCTATCTATCTTTCTCTATCCCCCTCTCTCTCTCTCTCTCTCTCATCTCTCCTCTCTCCTCTCTCTCTCTCTCTCCTCTCTCTCTCTCTCTCTCTCTCTGTGTCTCACTCTCTCAGACTCTCTGTCCTCAGAGCCCCCATCCGGCTCAGACACCACCGTTCCCTGCCAGAGTACAACTGAGTCTTAATGTGACTGGCCTTTAGGTTTTTCTTTGGGGGAGAGAGGGGAAAAAAAGAAAAAAAACCCCAACCACATCCCACTGTCAGTCAAGTCAAACGGTGAAGCATAGTTTCAGCGGGCCGCCGTCCAAACAGACATGAAACTATTCTATTTCGTCTGCCATATGAGCAGTGGCGCTGGATCTTTTTTTGTTTTTTTCTTCATGCAGAGTGAAGTAGGGAGTTGGAAGGGGGGGGGGGACTCTGTGGTGGAGCATGTAATTGCCAAGTGACCAGTTATGGAGAGATGTAATTGTATACTTCGTCAGAAGGAGAGTGACTCCCAACGAGACGCGAGGTAAAGGACCTTTAAAGAAGTCATAGAAGTAGGAAAAGGAGAAAAAAAAAATACATCGCAGGCCACATAAATAAATGAGAGCTGGGATCCAGATGTGCATGGAACAGAGAGAGAGAGAGAAAAGGGTGGGGAGAGCGGCGGAGGAGAAGAAAGAAGTTTGGGAGGAGGTAGGGATGGAGGGAGGGTCAAAAACAGAGGAGAGGAGAGCCAGACTGAGGAACTGCCGTGGCAGCAGAATGAAATCACATCTCTGACACAGTGAAAGGGTGTTTACCTTCCCAGGAGCGCTCGCAAGAGGGTGGAGAGGGGGGGGGCAGGGGGGGGGGGGGTACTGAGGTGAAAGGATGTAGACCCTGACCAGCAGGCTTGTGTTGTCCTGGACGCTAACCACCGGTGCTCCCGGGTGTCTGGTTTCATGTCGGCCACATTGGAAACGATTCCCTACTGAAAACTCTGTGGAGCTTTAAAAATGGAGGAGGGAAAAAAAAGAGACCAAGTATATATGGGAGGCGGCTGGTTCCCATTATGAGAAGAGAGTCAGCTGGTTTGCATCGCTCCAGTTAATATTACTGCTATATGCTCGAGTGAATAATTACTGTGCCATTATCTGAAAGGGGGGGGCAGTCTCTCTCTGTCTCTCTCTCACACACACACACACACACACACACACACACACACACACACACACACACACACTCACACACACACACACACACACACCACACACACACAAGGGCCTTTCATATTGTATAACGTCAACAAAATATTAGCTTTCGTGTTAATCTGAGTGTAAACAGCTAATTTCCTTACAGATTTTACCTCATTTCCTGGCAAAAAGTGAGCCGGGAAATGGCAGCAGAAAGTGTCAGAGAAGCATGCTGCTGTGTCTGGATAATCCCACCTCAGACCCCCGTTATTCCAAATATTACAAGGGAAGCAGCTTCCAGGGGCCTCTGGTTTTTGAAACAAGAGTTGGGTTTGCGGTGTACTTTTGTGGGAACTGGAATAAGGGCCGTCCTTCACTTTGGATATCGGGTGGGGGGGGGGGGGGGGGGGGGGGGGGGGGGGGGGGGGGGGGGGGGGGGGGGGGGGGGTGGGGGGGGGGGGGGGTGTTGTTAGCTCCTTGGCCTTCTTTCATACAAACCATCTAATTTCTAACTGGAAGCGCCCCACGAAAAAGCAGCTGTGTACTATTAGGACTGTTTTTTCTCTTTGGCATCACGGGATTGTAAGATTGCTGAGAAAGGACGGTTTACTGGTTTACTCCTTGAACTAGCCCTTAATAACCTCCCCTTCCCCCATAATTATCAGAATATGGAAAAGTGTTGTTGTTTTTCTTCACTTGATTCTTTTTTTCCCCCTTCTCTTTTCTCAGTCACGCAAGAAATGTGTTCAAGGTAGATTCCAGCATGTCTCCTACTTCAGTGCTGATTCTATCCCAGACAGACAGAGAGAGGAGAGAGAGAGAGATGTGAGAGAGAGAGAAAGAGATGTGAGAGAGAGAGAGAGAGAGAGAGACAGAGAGAGGAGACAGACAGACAGACAGACAGACAGACAGACAGACAGACAGACAGACAGACAGACATAAGGAGAGAAAGCAAGATACTATCTTCCATACACATACAGTATCTCTTTCTGATATGTTCTCTCCATCTGTGTGGGATAGAACAGTGAGGTGAAAGAGAGATGGAGCGAAATGAGAGAGATGGATAGAGAGGAAAAGAAAGGGTGAGAAAGGCAAAGACAGAGAAGAGGGAAAGAAAGAAAGCACGGGCGGGAAAGAGAAATAGTGGAAAAGCTCTTATGGAGAGAGACAGAGTTCTTGGGTTGGATGTGTTCTTTGTTTATACTATGATAACAACTTCACATATTAGTCATGCGATCCCTCAGTGGCAGGAATTGATAATCACACCCACGCTGCTGCCTTTTCAAACCAACTGATCATTCGCTGTCAAACTGCTGTTCATTGGTGACATTTATATCCCCATTATTTGATGGTTTTGTATGCCATATTGTGTTATGCCTTTACATGCAATTCCCAACGAGGCCGTGTACAAAGAGAATGTCCATGTTGAACTTGTGACTGTTTCTCTTGCGTGAGCTATATGTGCACATGGGTGTGATGTGCAATCATGGCAAATATCTTGCGTTTCCTCCGCTGCACACTTGGCCATTCATCCATGCGAC